>NW_024412388.1:28234174-28258500 GCF_014898765.1 Herpailurus yagouaroundi
GATGCGGGGCTCGAACTCACGGACCGCGAGATCGTGACCTGGCTGAAGTCGGACGCTTAACCGACTGCGCCACCCAGGCGCCCCGAGAACAGTATTCTTTTTAAAAAAATTTTTTATTTATTTTTGAGAGAGACAGAAACAGGCTGCAAGCAGAGGGAGGGGCAGAGAGAGAGGGAGATGCAGAATCCGAAGCAGCCTCTAGGCTCCGAGCTGTCAGCACAGAGCCCAACGCGGGGTTCGAACCCACAAACCGTGAGATCATGACCTGAGCTGAAGTCGATTGCCTAACTGACTGAGCCACCCAGGCGCCCCTGAGAACAGTGTACTTGTAATTCAAAGGCACCTTTAAGACAAGTCCCCCAGCCGCCTCTTCTGATTGGGTTGCCAACCCTAAGCCCATAGAGAAATTTCTGGAACCAAGGCTGCAATCAGGCCTAAGGCCTCCTTCTCTTTTCAAATGATTCTAGAGTTTCCACTGCTCTGGGGTTGGCCACTGTTTTCGTTATCTATCACTGTGTAACAAGTGGCCCTGAAACTTAGTGGCCTCAAATGATCTTGCGGTCTCTGTGGGCCATGGACTTGGGAGCGGCTTAGCTGGTGTGGCTCTGGGCCAAGGTCTCTCATGTGGCTGTAATCAGGATGTCTGCTGGGGCTGCAGTGATCCGGAAGCTTGACTGGGGCTCGAGGAGCTGTCTCCCTGGTGCTGTGCTCACATGACTGTGGGTGGGAGGCCACAATTTCTCACCTGCTGTTGGTAGGAGGTCTTAGTTTCTGGCCACGTAAGCGTCTCTGTGTGCTGCTGTGTGTTCTCACGACATGGCAGTTAACTCCTCCCAGAACGAGTACTTTAAGACAGAATGGGCAAGGAGAAGGCCACTGTGCCTTTATGACTTAGTCTCTGGGCCGTGCCACTTTTGCTTTATTCTGTGCATTAGAAGCAAATGGCTAAGCCCAGCCATACTCAAGGCGTGGGGATTTAGGCTCCATCCGATTCCACAGCCACTAATGGGTGATAAGGTTTGGATTTAGGGTTGTGGGCAGGAATTATGCCCCAGGCACACCAGACGCTGACCCAGCTAATAATAAGGGGCTTTTTGTTGTTGTTGTTATTCCTTGCGTGTGTAACTCAAAGAGGAGGGATAATTAGCAGAACAAAATACAGGCATTCCTGGATCCTCCAGTCAAATACCACTAACTACACTAAATCAGAACTTCATTGGGGCGCCTGGGTGAATCAGTCGGTTAAATGTCCGACCTCGGCTCAGGTCATGATCTCACGGTTTGTGAGTTCGAGCCCCACGTCGGGCTCTGTGCTGACAGCTCAGAGCCTGGAGCCTGCTTCGGATTCTGCATCTCCCTCTCTCTCTCTGCCCCTTTCCTGCTCGCGCTCTCTCAAAAATAAATAAGTGTTAAAAAAAAAAAAAAAAGAACTTCATTTAGAATTCTAATAATGACTAACCTTGCCTGGGTGAGGTGGATGGAGAGAATGAGGGGGGGCAGGCTTTACATGAGAGAGAACACGTTTACATTGGGTTTTGAAGGATGAATAGGAGTTCACGAGGAAGACGATTTGTGAGAAAAGTGGAACAGAGCAGAACAAAAGCAGGTCAGGGAGTCAGAATGAAAGAGGTTCGAATCCTGGCTCAGTTGCTGGTTGTGTGAGCTTCAGCAAGGCAGGTCCACTCTTTCCGTTTTTTGTTTTGTACCTATAAATGAGGGAGAACAAAGCAAATAATGCTCCAGGGTTATTGGAAGGGCTGGTGATAGTGCATGTGAGGTGCGTGGCAGACCACAGGTATGCAATAAATGGTAAGCAAAAATTCGCTTCGAAAGGTCTGAGACCTGAAAGGGCCTGCGGTGTTCAGAGCATGCAGGGGAAATTCTGCAGGCTCAGTGACGTTCATAGGATTTTAGTTGTTTTCTCTCTCTTGCTCCAGCCCAGCCCAGTTCACTGCACTCATTGACTCGACCAGCCAATAATGATTAATTATAAATGGGAGAATCTGGGTCCCAGCCAGGCTCAGTCCTGAGGCTGTACTGGGAGAGCAGGCGAGGGGCCAGGGCCCGTGGAGTCCCCCCTGCCACCGTTTCCAGGTCAGTTCCTTGGGCAGTGGGCTTTAAGCAGATGGAGACATAGATGAATGTTGTCTGAGGGGTCTTCCTACCGGTCCCCAGTCGCCTGCTCTGCTGCCTCTGGGGACATTAGCATTCCGCAGGCAGCTGTTTAGGTGTAAGATCAATGCATTACATGTGTCGCCGGAAGGACCAGTAAACAAAGGGCGAGGTAGGTAAGTTGGAGGAGAAATTGGCAGGGTCCGCTGGGCGGCTCAATGCAACTCCGTGGTGTGGCCAGGGGGTTGTGGGGAGCGGCCACGACTTGGGCTTTTCATGCTAGCTGGTTCTAGGCCTTGGGGGGGGGCACAAAGCAGAAAGAGCCGGAAGTTCTGTTGCTCCAGCTTCATGCTACTCATGCAACTTTTTTGGGTCCTGTCTCATCACTATCTGAAGCCTCCATCGGACTTCCCCGTACTGGGTCTCTGACTGCGGGACAAAGCAGGAAGCTCATCAGAAAGGGGGCTGGAGACCTGAGCTGGGATCGCAGCTCTCCTTGGGTGACCTCAGGTGCATCACTTCACCTCTCTGTGCCTCAGTTTCCTCATCTGTGAAATGGGGGTCCCAGGCTGCCAGGGGTGGGCCAGCTCGGATGGCCTAACGGCTGTGGATGAGCCGTGGCCACTGTGTGGGGACAGGACATCAAAGGGAGGGTGGGAGTCTCCATCCTCCCTAGAATCCTTGGGAGGGTTTAAATCCTCTTTGGCGTGATGGGCCCTTTCCCATCAGGGCAGGATCTGGAGTCTTTGGCGTCTCCCCGTCAAGCCCTTGTTGCTTCAAGCCCTGTGACCGCACAAGTTGTCAAAGTGTGGTCCTCGGGCCGGCAGCACGAGCGGCATCACCAGGGAGGGTGTTAGAAATGGAAGTTCTCGGGCTCCATTCCAGACTTGGTGAATCAAACTCAGGGGGTGGCCCAACCCTCTGGGTGATTCCGATGTCGGGGACATTGGAGGACCAGTGTTCCTAGGCACTATCCCCTCCACAGGGTGCCCCCTCCCACTCACTCCCCCCCCCCTCCATCCCAGCTGGAGGCCCCGTGGAGGGAGGGAGGCTGGCAAGACCGACAGGGAGTCTCTGCTACAGAGAGAACCCTGGAGGGGACGTCTCTCCCCTCTGCCTGTAGCTCATGATATCCCGGAACCTCACCAGTGGGGCTGATGCCAGGGTATTTGAATAGCTCATTAGCTCTGCTCTGGGCTTCGATCCCTCTTAATTAGTTTTGCAAAAGATATTCATTAAAAAAACCTCATTACAAGTCAAGCACAGGTCCTCGCTAAGTTTGCGGGCGTGGGTATACGGGGGTGCGTCTTTGTCCTTCGAGTGCCTGTGAGCCAGCGGGCTGGTGCATTCAGGTGTCAGTGAACGTGGAGGTGTGGGAGTGTCCGGGCAGTGGAGAAGTACCTTTGCCGGGGTGTTGCATCGGTGTGTCGGTGCTCACACATCCATTTCTCCTCCAGGGGTCCCCCGCGAAGCAGATTATTCCTCCCCTCTTTATAAGTCATTATTCCTACTGGGCCCACGTTGCAGGGAAACATGCACACATGTTTCCAAGCCACATCTATCCTGGTTGTTTTGCTTTCTTTGCGCCCCCGGTTCTGGGTTCCAGGCACGACGATGGCCGATGAAAGACCTGTTCCGGCCAGCTGAGCAGCCAGGGGGAGACAACAGTCCAATGTGAGAATTTGAAGAGGCTGCTGGATGCCCTCTCCCACCCGTGTGCTGTGTCCTGATGCCTGAAGCCACAGCCTAGGTGGCTGCTCCTTGGGATTGTAGCCCCTCAGGTTTCCCGCCCCAGAAGGCTCAGCCAGCGACAGGGCTGCCTGTGGGGTTGGGAGAGAAGGCCAGCTTTGGGGTGAGGGACTGGGGCGTGTCCTGAGATGCTTAGGCCGAGTCTGGGGGGCACTCTCCCGCCCCCCTCCCACCCTGTCCCTATTTCCCTACTGCATTCCTTGCTGTGAGCATCCCCATTTGGAGCCAAGTAAATTTATGGCATAATCCTGCATGGAAATGCACGGAAATGCTGCCAATTACCATCAAGCCGAGAGAGGCTGCATCCCTGACGCCCGCCTCGCTCGGTCTGCTGTCTGTCGGCTCTCAGCCTTCCAGAAACCACAGGGAGCTAGAAGCCAGCCAGGACGGCCCAGATTGGCGGAGTGGGGCCATTTGTATAAAACTCTTTATTCCACTCACCTGGCCTTGAAGGTTTGTGGCAGGAGTGGCTCCTTCGCATCAAACCTGAGCAAACCGGGGAGATGTCATTGCCTGAGTCTCAGCAAAGCCGACAGCTGATGGGATTTCTCTAACTGAGATCAGTTCATCAAACTTGGGTAGAGCTGAGCCACTGGAAGACGGGGAGATCTGATATAATCGCGTCTGCTTAAAATGCAAAGGCTCATCGAGATTTTTGGAAGCACTGTAAGGAGAGTCTCAGTGAAGCCAGGAGGAGCGTTTAGCAGGCTCTGAGATGGAGCTGGGAGAGGAAAGCGAGCAAGGACCTGCTCTGGGCGGGGGTGGGGGTGGGAGTGGGGGAGGGCGGCAGGGGAGGGTGGAGCCCCCTGTCTCTGCTTGGCCTCTTGCTGCACCGAGACCAACAAAGGAGTAATGACGCCTACTGTGTGCAGCACACCCAAGACCAGCCTCCCGGGACTGGGGTGGAGGCGTCGTGAGCCACAGCCCTGCTCTTGAAAACCTCATAGTTTAATGGAGGAGGCAGACAGAGAGGAGGCAGCCTGGGACCTGTTCCTGAGTAGGGTCTTTTGCCAGAGGCTCAAGGAGCTGATAAGAGAACAAGGCGGGAGACCATCACTGTAAAGCACTCAGGTCCTGGAGTCAGTTGGGGCCGGGTTCGAACTCCTGTCTCATGACCTGTTCACCCGCGGTGTGTCCTTGGGTGTTGCATCCTCTAACCCCTCTGAGCCTCACTCTCTTCATCTGCGGAATGGCTGTAACAATTCCTACTTCTCAGGCAATCGTGAGGATTGCCGAGATCCCGTGTATAAAATGCTTAGCGTCGGGCTTGGTGTTGTAGTAAGTGCCCCGCAGTGGAGCTGGCATCCGACTGGGAGGACCTGGGAAGGCTTCTGGGAGGAGGTGGGGACACCAGTGAGGACTTGAGGGATGGGAAGGACTTCAGCTGGTGGAAGGGGCAAGGGAGTGGCCCATATTTGTGAGGAGAGAGATAGCTGGCTCTCTGCTCGCTGCTGTCTCCCCTGTCCCCCCAGCTCTCCTAGAGACAGGGGGGAGGTCTGGGCCAGGAGTGGTGGGGGCTTGTCTCAGTACAGCAGCTTCCCTATCCCCCCGCCCTCACTGCATCAGGGCCCCCGTCTAGCCCTCCCCTCGCTCATCTTGCTCCCCCTCCCCAGTGAGTATTTAGCAGTCCTCCTGAGATGTGCTTAGCGGGGACCAATTTCCTGCCATCAGTCAGGACTGGTGGCGTTTGTAGGACAGTGTGGAGGCCTGGGAGCGGGGAGGTGGGGGGGAGGAGGGAACACGTGGTGGCTTCCTTCTGGGACCGAGTGCTTGGGGCCACCCTCCCCTGGCTGCCATCTGTCCTTCAGGTCTGTCTGCTCCCCACCCCTCTGGCTGGGGTTCCACTATGGTAAGGATGGAGGAGGAAGAGGAGTCTGGTTTGGGGGGTGGGGGGGGGGGAGGGGAGGGAGGTGCCAGGACTGGGCTGGCTTTGGGCCTGCAGCTGGCCACTGCTGACAGCCTCCTCTAGGAAGCTTACCTGGATGCAGCCAGGCCTTCTCTCTGGGTCAGCAGGAGTCATACCTGGGTCTGCACTGCCCCCTCAATTCCCTGTTTCCTTAGCTAGACACAGAGCTACGATTTATTGAACACTATTATATGCCAGGCCCTGGGCCAAGTGCTTGATGTATATTAGCTCATTTAATTCTTTATCAACCTGGGGAGACAGTCATGGTCAAAATTACCCCAATTTTTTAAGGAAATGGGTTCTGAGAGGCTGGATCATTGCATAAGGTCTTTTTTCAAATGTCCCCTCCTCAGAGAATCCTTCCCTGACCACCTATTTTATTCGGTTCCTCCCCCACCTCCACCTCTGGTCTTTTCTATTTTATCATTTGATTTTCTCCTTGTTCGTGGCTTGCAGCCCCCACCGCTGGCGAACACCAGCAGAACCTGTCTGCCTCGGTCCCCTGTGTGTCTCCACGTGGAGAGGAGCACCTACAACTGTGCATTGAGTGATGACTGTTGACCCATGAAAGAATGGATGAATGAATGAATGAATGAATGCCCCATGGCTAATAACAGCAGAGTCAGGATTCCAACCAAGAACCAGGTGCAAAACACACTCCCTGCTGGCAGCTGCCGCACCAATGCCTCCTGTCACTGTCCAAGCAGCTTGTGGAGGGAGGGGTCATCACCCGGAGTAGACGTCTTGGGTCTGGAGTCCCAGCAGACCACGCTCAGCATGATTGCTGCTCCGGCATGAACGGCATTAAGTCAAAGATGCTAACATTCGGCCCCCAGCCCCTGTTGTAGTTAGAGGATAGAGAAATCAGTTTTGAGTTGCTGGGGCAGAGACAGGTAGCTGGGTGGCTGGGGGAGGAGGGACGACTTTCTTTGCATTTATGGACTGGGCTTCTCACCTCTTCCGGGCCAGAGGAGGCAGACATGGCTGGATCTGCTCTCTAAACGGAGCCCAGCTAGGGTGGCGGGGGGCCCCTGCAGGGCTGGGCGCTGCTCCCTGTGCTCAGACCTGTATTAGGATTTGGGGCAGTCTATTTGTCTGGGAATGACAGGGACGGGGAGAAGGGCTTGCGGAGATGAGTGGCAGGAGAGATAAGCCTGATGTGTGACTTTCTGATGCTTGGTTGGTTTGAAAATAAGTCCTGGGCCCAGATATAGGATTGACAGGGGGATCAGAGAGGGCCGTTTGCTTTCTGCCTTCTGACTTTGAAAAGGGCCCAAGAGTCAGGAGCCTGGGTCCTAATGCTGGAGGGGGGAGGGGCTGTGCCACAGGTCACCTTGGCCAGGCTACAGGGGAAGGTCCGGTGCCCAAGGCCGGTGCGTTCTGGAATCAGCCCCAGGGACTCGAAGTTTCTGGGATTTTGCCTTTGCTCCTGTTGTGGGAAGAAGGCTGAGTGCTTGGAGCTCACAGACACAAGGGCCGTGAAGTCACTGGCCATCTTCTCCGTGCATTTCCAGACCTACTCTCGGCCCTCTTCCCCTGCCTTGTGCTGCAGAGGGCTTCTCAGTGTAGACGTGTGAACAGGCTCCTTTGTCCTTGGGCTGGGTGGCTGGGTCAGTGGACAGTGTTTGGGGGTAGGCTAAACCCTCTATGAGGCCACAGCTCCGGCCACGCGGCCCTGTCCCTACAAGTGTGGCTGCGGTTCCTACACCACCGCTTACTGATTTCCCTACATCCTGCCCCACCTCTGTATACAGCCTCTTCACTAATTTTTATTTATTTTTTAAAATGTTTATTTATTTTGAGAGAGAGAGAGAGAGAACGGGAGTGCTAGCTGGGGAGGGGCAGAGAGAGAGAGGGAGAGAGAGAGAGTCCCAAGCAGGCTCTGTGCTGTCAGCACAGAGCCTGACACGGGGCTCCAACTCACGAACCATGAGATCTTGACCTGGGCTGGAATGAAGAGTTGGACGCTTAACCGACGGAGCCACCCAGGGACCCCTAACTTTTGTTTAATTTAACTGTGACATCTCTTTCCTGCTGGGGTCCTGACTGATATATCCTGACCACAAAAAGGATCTTATCTCTCGTTTCAATAGCGTTCAGAAGAAACAGACCCCGGGACACCACCTCTTCTAGCCTCTGACTGCCTTCCAACTTCCTCTGCGGTCATCTCCTCTGGGACCATCTTCCTGGCCATGCTTTGCTTCCAGAACTGGTCAACACCTTTTTCTGTGGTTAGCTCCCTATTGCCGACCAACTGTGAGCTCCCAGATTCATTAGAATTATTCACAGCCTGTTCATCCTGCATCTGTGGGCTCTCCTACACCCACCTCTCACGGGGCTTCTATTTCGACCAAGATGATGTGGCTCTGAAGGGTGTGGACTCCTTCTGTAAACTGGCGGGGGAGAAGTGTGAGGGTGCCAGGCATCTCCTGACAATGCAAAACCAGCACCGGCAGCCGTGCCCTCTTCCAGGATGTGGGGAAGCCATCCAAGATGAGTAGGGCACAACTCGGGACACTGTGGAAGGCACTTCGGCCCTGGAGGAGACCCTGAACCCAGTCTCTTTGTTTGGGATCGCATGCCCTGGTTCTGCCCACACAGACCCCCATCTCTATGACTCCCTAGAGAGCTGTTCCTGGATGAGGAGGCGAAACTCACCAAGAAGGTGGGTGACCACCTGGCTAACCTCAGGCTGGGCTGGGCGAGTGTCTCAATGAAAGCTTAGTCTCAAGCATGACTAGGAGGCTGGCATCCTTTGAGGGGGGCCCTCTGTATATTCTGGGTGTTTGGGCTTCTGCCCGAGCCTCTCCTCCAGCACTAGGCAGCTTTCATACTCATCCTGGACCCTCTCCCAAGCTGTGGACCAAAGGGAAATCATAAAGCTTTTTGCAAAACAGCCACAACAAAAAGGGGCTCCCATGGATGTTCCCCAAGGTGGCTGTCAGTGTGGGAATAATGGAAAGGTGCTTGTTGTCTGGGTTTCCCAAGGCTCTTTCCTGCCTATGCAAGTTGGGCCAACCTAGGGGCAGAGAGAAAGCTACGCTCCTCGGGATCAAAGGACGTGAGTGGCAGATTCTGCTCTGCCTTCCCCTCCTCGCTTCTCAGGACCTCAGGTTTCTCATCTGTAAAGTGAGTGTGATGATAACTGTGTGGCCAGCAGGTGCCAGTTACTATATTAAGGGCTGTATGTACAGGATATCGTTAGTTTTCCTCCGAAGCCCTATGAGGTGGCTTCTCTTAGCATCCCTGTTTGGTAGATGGGAAAACTGAGCCTCAGAGAGGTGAAGTGCCTTGCTCAAGGTCAAAGTCTGAACATGGTAGCCTGCAGTTCAAACCCAGATCTCTGTGTGCTCTCAATCCCAGAGTCCTCTCTGCCCCCCGTGCCCCCCCACCCCTGCCACCTTCTTGGGGGGTTTGAGACCCAGTCCTGCAGCAAGACCTTGGAATTGGCAAAGGGCAGTTTTCATGATGCCTGCTACTCAGCATGGGGACAGGCCTGGGTGGTGGGGCTGACTCTCCTTCCCTTCCCTGTCACTCCCAAGAGAGTTGGGCACAACTCGCTTCTGGAGAATGTCACAGCACCACCCCCCACCCCATTTCTCACCTGGGCAGAGATACTGTTTTTCCTTGCTTTGCACGGCGAGAGATTGATGACACTGACGGCCCCAAGTAATCACCTACTTGCATCCACACTGGTGTCCTGCAACTTTTTAGCACCTTCCTACCGTGGCTGTGGACTTGGCCGTGCCATTGACTTTGATCGATGAGACAGTAGCCAACTTGGGGCGAGTGGTAGTTGGAAAAAGTGTTCTCTTGGACCCCTGCCACTGCCGGAAGAGCGACCTAGAGCTAGCCTGCTGGGAGATGAGAAACCATGTGGGGCAGAGCTGGGCCATCTCAGGCAAGGTCTTCCTCGACCAGCCAGTGTCCAATGGGTCAAAGATACGTGAACCAGGTGGGATCAGCCAAGCCCAGACTCATAAGAAATAATAAATGATTTTTTTTTTTTTTTTTTTTTTAAAGCCACTGGGACCCTGGAGGTTTCTTCCTTTGAGGCGTCTCTTTCTCTACCAAGTTAGGCAACTTCTGGGCTTTCAGGCCTGGGGAGGTGAGGACGGCGGTAGGTGGGTTTCTGTGTATACCCGATGCATGGATAACATTCTTCCGGCTCCTCAGAGCCCTCGCCCCTGGGCTACTCCACATCTTTTCTCTGAGGGTTTCCCCTGGCTCCCCAAGTCCCTAGACAAACACGAATGGGGTTCTCTTTCTGGCTGTTTCATAAGGAGCCGAATGTGCCACAGAAGGCATGAGCCCAAAGCGGTGTGGTCCAGGGCCTTTCCACGGCCATCCCCACCCTACAATCCCATTGGAAAAGGGAGAAGGGCACCGAGGCCCTCCGTGTCCTTGGGTATAAAACCAAAGTGGTCCCCAGGTTATTTTCCTTCCCTACCCCAACCAGGGCATTCTCGGTGCTGTGAGCTGCAGGCAGGAACCCAGAACTCACTGCTGGGAGCACTACCTTATTATCCATGGGGGAACTCTGGGGACAAGCTGTAGGCAGATCATGGCCCTCCGAAACCACTGGATTAGAGGCTTGGAAGGCAGGGGCCATGTCCGATTCATCCCTGTATCCCATGCCGAGCACAGGGTGGTAACGTGCATTTTACTGCCACTAACTCAGCCGGTGTAGCAAATGGCCCCCCAACCAATTTCTCTCTTTGCTCCTCCCTTTCCTCCTTTCTTTTCCAGGCTGCTGCTGTTCCTACAGCTCTCAGCCACTGGCTCTTGTCTCCAAGATAAAGCACTGGAGGCCTCCCCTGTCCTCCAGCTGCTCCCTGGTTCCCTCCTTCAAGAATTCTGTTGGGCTCTTCCGGAGCCCCTGCCCCGCTCGGGACCTTTCCCTGTTGCGCCGCCATTCAGGCTCCAGGGCTCCTTCTTTTGTTCACAGATGGTACCATGTGATCCACACACTTCTGTGCTTTGTTTTGTCCCTTTACACTATTTTTGGAGAGCAAGACAGAGAGAGCTCCTCATTCTTTTTTATTTTTTTGAGATATAATTCACATACCATAATATGCACCCTTTTAAAGAGTACAATTCAGTGATTTTTAATATAGTCACAACGTTGTGCAACCGTCACCACTGTCTGATTCTGGAACATTCCCATCACCCCAAAGGAAACCCCTTACCCATTAGCAGCCACTCCCTATTCTCTACGCCCGCCCCCCTTCCCCACCCCACCCACCCCCCCGGCCCCGCCTCTAACAACGACTCATTTATTTTCTCTTTATGGAAATTGCCTATTCTGGACGTTTGTTACACATGGAACCATATGACATGTAGCCTTTTGTGTCTGGATTCTTTCAAGGCTCATCCATGTTATAGCCTTTGTCAGGACTTAACTCCCTTTCGTTGCTGAATAATATTCCGTAGTCTAGATACACCATATTGTGTGTTATCCATTCATCTGATGATGGACGTTTGGTTTGTTTCTACTTCTGGCTGTGCTGAATGGTGCTGCTATGAACACATGTATCCAAGCTGTTGTGTGGACACAGGTGTTCTATCTCTCTCCATCTTCACTTTTTTAATGGCCGCCTAGTGTGTCATGGCTGCATATAGCCACAATTTATTGAAGCAATCACCAGCTGATTCAGTCTCTCCCTCCTTTTCTCTAGTATTTCAAACAATGATATGAGGAATAATCTTGTATATTCACCAGTTCACACACAACCGTGTGTATCATTTCGTATAATTCCCGGAAGTGTAATTGCTGTGCCGAGGGGCACACGCATTTGCAATTTTGACAGATGTTGCCAAATTGCCTTCCCCCCACTCCAGACTGTGCCAATGGCAATATCTGAGGTGGCGATTCCCTCCCGATCACCAACACAGCGTGCTAGCAGGCTTTTTGATCTTTGCCAATCTGGTCAGTAAGAGGTGGATTAGGGTAGTTTTATTTTGTGTTTTCTTATTAGGGGTGAGGGTAGGCGTCTTTTCAAATGTTTAAGAACTATATTTTCACTGCTGTGAACTATCTTTGTATTCTTTGTCCATTTTTCTGTTGTGCTGTTGGTCTTTTTCTTATTGATTTGTAAGAGCTCTTTATATAAGTAGGAAGTCAACACCCTACCTGTATTCAGCACCATGTATTACTCCCAGTTTGTTGTTTTCTGACTTTGCTAATAGGTGACTTTTTCCATGAAGAGGGTTTCTATTTTTACATGGCCAATTTATCCGTGTTTTTCTGTTTGGCTTCTGGGTATCTTGTCAAAGGTCTTTCCTACATTAAGATTAAAAAAAAAAAAAAAAACTCCCTCATGGTTTCTTCCAGGCCACTTATTATTTCATTAAAAATGTTTAATCCTCTGGTCCATCTGGAATTTATTTCAGTATAGGTGTGAAGATTCATTTCTAATGGGCCTAATTTAATATTTTGTCAATGGCTTCCCAATTGTCCCAATATTATTGAATAGTTCACCTTTTCCTCAGTGACTTAAATCCTGCCTTCATCACAGACTAAGTGCTCACATGTTTTTGGATTTACCTTTGTGATTTTTTAATTCTGTTCCATTGGTGTGGTTGTCCACTCAGGAGCCGCTACCACATTAATCTAATTATTGCAGCTCTAGAATGAATTTAAGTAACTGGTTGGGCTACTAGCTTCCCCTCATTATGCTTCTTTTCAGTGTTCCTGGTTATTTTGCGTGCTCAATCTTCCAAATGAACTTCAGGGTCGCCTCATTTCATTAAAAATTACCAATGTATTTTCATGGAAACATACACATATTACACATTAACTAAGGGAGAACTGGTACAGCTTTATGATGTCAGTCCTTCCTATCCAAGAACATGGTATGCCTTTCCATTTGTTCAAGTCCTCTTTTGGGTTCTTCAGTGGCATGTTAGGGTTTTCTTTATCGTTTTTTTTGCACACTTCTGAACATTTTATCTTTTTCATTGTAATTGTAAATATCATATGTTCTTCCATTATATGCCCTAATTGGTTGCCATTTTTAAGAGAGAAGGCCATTGATATGTGTGTATCAATTTTGTAGCTGGCCACATTATTGAATTTCTTTATTGTCGGTCATAGTTTGCCAGTTGATTCTCTTTGGTATATCAGGCATATATTCATGTCTTCTGCAAATAATGATTATTTTGCCTACCGTTTTCTAATTTCATATAGTTAAGTAGTTTCTGTTATTGAATTGCATCAGCTTGTACCAAGAGAACAAAGTCAGGTAATAATGAAGATACTGGGTGTCCTGACCTTCTTCCTGACTTTAATGGGCATGCTTTTAAAATTTCCTCATTTAGGGTTAAGATGGATATATTTTTATCATGTTGAGAGGTATCTATTTGTTCTTATTTCCCTAAGAATTAAAAAAAAATTTTTTTTAACGTTTTATTTAGTTTTGAGACAGGGAGAGACAGAGCATGAACAGGGGAGGGTCAGAGAGAGGGAGACACAGAATCCGAAACAGGCTCCAGGCTCTGAGCTGTCAGCCCAGAGCCCGACGCGGGGCTTGAACTCACGGACCGCGAGATCATGACCGGAGCTGAAGTCGGCCGCTTAACTGACTGAGCCATCCAGGCGCCCCTCCCTAAGAATTTTTTAAAAATTAAGAATGGTTGCTGATTTATGCAGGTAATTTATGCTTAGAGTCCCCAATGTTGTAAGTTATGTTATTAGATGTCCTGACACCTACCACCTAGCATTACTTAAACCCTACTCGATCTGATCACTATATGTTATTCTTTTTCTGATGTATTGTTCTGCTGGATTCTGTATGCTATTGTTTTATTTAGAATTGTTGCAGGGAAATTCAGAAGTGAGACTGGCTGTTGTTTTTCTCCTCTTTGAGTGGATATTGGTATGACTGCTAGAACTATACTCACTTCATAAGAAACAAAAAAAAACAAAACTAGAAACGTTTTTTCTTTTTCTATGCCCTGGATTAGGGAGAAATCGATCCCTCATCCATCCATTAAAGATCTGGTTGAATTTGAGGGGGCCCACCTCAGCCTCCTGCTGGCCCCTGGGAAGAGGGTCTTGGGGACACAGATGATTCTATACCTCTCTAGATGGTCCAGCAGAACAAGTTCGGTGGGGCTGACCAGTGGTTCAGAGGTGCAGACTCTGGGTCCCCAGGGTGATACCCTCCCTCCTACCATCCTGGATCTCTATGCCGGGCACCCTTGTATGATTGATTGGGTAGGTGTGTGGATCCTGAGGAAAGGCTTAGAAAAGAAGAGCACTTCTTCAATAACGAACTACTTCTTCAGCATAGATAGGTGCCGTAGGCTTTCCTGAAGGGTTAAGGCTTTGCTGGGTCTGTTGAAACAAAAGGGTCACTTGATTTTTTTTTTTTTTAATTTTTTTAAAGGTTTATTTATTTTTGACAGAGAGAGAGACAGAGCATGAGTGGGGGAGGGGCAGAGAGAGAGAGGGAGAGAGAATCTGAAACAGGCTCCAGGCTCCGAGCTGTCAGCACAGGGCCCAACGCGGGGCTCGAACTCCCAGACCGTGAGATCATGACCTGAGCGAAGTCGGGCGCTCAACCGACTGAGCCACCCAGGCACCCCAAAGGATCACTTGATTTAAAGTACCGTTGGGGCACCTGCGTGGCTCAGTTGGTTGAGTGTTTGACTCTTGATCTCAGCTCAGGTCTTGATCTCGGGTTCTGGCCCTGTGCTGGGTGTGGAGCCTACCTTAAATAAGTAAGTAAGTAAGTAAGTAAGTAAGTAAATAAATAAATAAATAAATAAATAAATAAAACAGTTTCTATACAGTGTGAAAGTAATGATTTTTTAAAAATTGATATACTGGGAATCAGCGTGGAAGTTTTAGGAATGCAAAAGAGGTCATCTTGCAAATAGGGAGTGGTTAGGTAGGGTTTCCTTGCCCATCTGGCCCCGCCCCTTTCCTGGTGACCTCAGGCTTGGTGAAGAGACTTAGGTTTGCTTAGTTATGCTGGTTCTATAGAAGCAAAACTGAGTCATAACCCACGAGAAATGCTGACAGGACCTCTATCAGGATAAGGGCGTGTAGGTCCTTTTGAAATAAAGATAAACCTTTCTAAGTGGAAAAAAAGGAAAAAGCAAAGCCGGGTGGGCGGACGTAACCTGGCAGGAAAAGGGCTGGATTTGGAAGGGAGAAGATCTTCCAGCGGGGCTTGGGGGGTGTGGTGGCTGCTGAGGTTGGGCTGGCTCCAGGCAGCCCTCCTCATCTCTCCCTGCTCTCAGGGCCTGCCAGAGAGGAGCATCTCTAGGCCGTGTGTGTGTGTGTGTGTGTGTGTGTGTGTGTGTGTGTGTGTGAGGCTGGGTAGCTGGGCTATCCACACCCATCCTCCACGGTGGTGGTCAGTCTGCTCTTTCTGTCTCTGGGTCTCCAGTGGTCCTGGTGCTTCTGCCAGTCCCTGTCACCTCTCCTGCTTCAGCGCTTTGTGACCGGTGACCAGCAGTGGTTGGGCAGTGTTTGCTTATTTCTGTGCGCCCGCCAAGGACGCTTCTTGCCGACACTCCATAAACACTACTTTATAAGCGGCAGGTCCTTCTCCCCCCTCCCGCTCCCACCCCTTCAGGCCTGCTGGCACGTTTAATTTCCAGCCCTGGTATTTCTCCCCAGCCCGTGACAACCTCAGGTGGAAGCAATTTCACCGTCTTGTAACTCACCGGGTCATTATAATTAGTATCCGGGCACCCGGGGCGAGGGCGGAAGGAAGGAAAGAAGGGTTGATCCAGCCAGGCGGAGAGCAGCCGCTGGGGGCCGGAGTGCCCCTTCCTCCCGCTTCAGCTTGGAACTCAGATTTTCTCAGAGATCTGATTCTGCCTCCCCTCCCTCTGTGTGTGTAGGGTGAGGTGGGGTGGGGAGTTACGGAATGCTAAGCCCGGCCCTGGGTTCACACAGAGGAGAGGCACCTGACCTGAGGGAGGGACCCAAGAGCCCACATCTGAGGTCAGGGTGGGCTGAGGGCCCCGGAGGGAGAGGGGGGACCATACCTTACCCAACCCTTTGTCCCAAGGGCCTGGCATCCCAGCATGCCGCCCTTCCCTGCCTCTTACCCTGCAGTCTCAGAGCCAGAGCTCATCAGAGCTGGTGGCCCACCTGGGCACCACCCTAGGCACAGCCAGGAGTGCATGTGACTCCAAGAGAAGTAGCTAGGTGGGGGAACAGGACCTAGCAGGAAGCAAAATTTCTCATCTGTTTGGTGAGGGCTTTTTGGTTGCGAACGAGGCAAACAGACTTAAGCAAGAAAGGGAGTTTATGATCGGGGTGTTGGGCCATCTCAGAGTTAACCGGAGGAGAACTAGCAGCTTTGGGAAGTCAGGACCAAGGTAGCCCAGAGGATCCTGGAAGTTGGAAGAGGTGGGTTTTCTCCCCAGGGAGCAGTTCGTGTGTTCATCAGCTCATGCAGCTAATGTGACTCAAGTCCACAGCTTTCCATCTCTGTGTTTCCAAGTTAAAAAATCCCAAGTTCCTCAAAGGGGCTCATTCATTCACTTATTCATTTGTTTGTTGGTTCACTTGTTCAGTAAATATTTATTGAGCCCCCGCCCCCCACGCCCCAGCCCCGAGTGGTAGGCAGAATTCCAGCAGGGATCACACAAAACAAAAGTGCTTCTTTTGCATCTTCCATTATGGTGGGGACAGAATCTGGATGGCTCAGTGTGGGTTAGGGGTCCACCCTGAGCCAGTCAGCCGTGGCCAGGAGGCCACCCCAAATGAGTTCTACTATAATGACCGAATAGCCCTTCAAGACACACATCAGCTCTCGGTTGACATTGCAGAGAGCAGGCAGTGGGCGTAAAAGACGCAAGGCTTCATGGAGCTTATTCTTAATCTAGGCAACAAGCCTTTGCTCTAGGCAGACTGGGCACTTCCGAGGAACATTCTATCCATGATGCATCTACCAGGCTCTTCCACTTTCAAGTGGGAGGGGCAGGGGCCTGGAGAAGGGAGACCACAGGTACAGCTTTCTCTGTGCGCCGGACCTGACTCAGCCGGCAGCTCTGGGTGAAGGTTGGATCTCTCTGCCTTGTGCTTTCCGTCCCTGCCCTGGCTGGAAGCTTCCATGGACAGGGATCAGCCTTGCTCTTTCTGGTGTCTTTCTGGTGTCTGGTGTCTCCCGGGAGCCAGCCCGGGGTTCAGGGCAGTCTTGGTGAGGGCTGTGATGTGTCTGCAACCCCCACCCCTCATCTCTGAGCACCCGGCATCCCTTAGGGACTGAGTCTGTCCTGTTCACTACTGCTCCCTCCATTTCACACCCAGGTAGAAAGCTCACAAGCCCCCCGCAAACCCTCTGGATTCCCCAGCCTGAGCCCTGGGGAGACCTGGCTTAGCTGTGTTTGGTCTCAGCAGAAAGTGCCAGGGACTCCCCAGGATGTTCCCAAATCAATCACTTGGGGCTTCCCACTTTAGGCTTCCCAATTCGTCAGGTCCTGGGTGACCACCCCTCCCTGGCTGGAGCCCTGTAAGGGGACCGCTTATAATAATACCATTATTCTCCTTAGCCGGGGGCAGGCTGAGCCCTCCGTGAAGCGGGCTTGCCATTAGAACCCTGCAGAAACAAAGTAATAGCCTGCACAGAAAGCCATTTGTAATGTTGCTATAATTCCCATGATTCATTAAACAGGAATGGGAAATGATAACGTTTCCCCTGGAAAAAAACTCCTCTTGGAGTCACATGCTGAGTTCACTTGGCTCAACTATTTTATTGACTAAGCATCTTGTTGTGCCGATGTGAGGAACGCACGGGCCTGGCGCCATTTAGTTTTACAGCAGCTGAAATGGAAGCAGGGGAGGGGGTCCCGCCAGGCCGGGACTTGACCTTGGAAATAGAGCCGCTGCCCTCCCTCGGGTGGCCCAGTCTGGCATCTCCTGCAGGCCTGGGGCCCTCTGGAGTCCAGGGTCTATTGAATGATCCTGTCTCCAGGACCGGGAGGGAAGCAGTGTGGAAGGGCCTGTTCTGTCTGCTGAACCCCGAGGTGGCATTGCCCAGAATTCCCTGCAGCAGGACCCTTCCCCAGCCCTCTGGACACAGGTGATCTGTGACTCCCGGGTGCTTGCCCATCGCCCGGCTTCCGTTATATGGTCTTAGACCCTCACCACTCAGCTCCCCAAATGGGAACCTGGGTGTCATCCTTGATGCCCCCCTTCCATCAGCCACGAGCCAGCTGTCAGTGCCCCGTCCTTCCTCCCCCCCAAACCAGGAGTCTCTGGCAGAGAGACCTCCTCTCTCTCCTCTGCCACTGACAGAGTACAGACCTCACCAGCTCCTGCCCGCCCAGCCATGCCCTGACTGGCTACCTATCTGTGTCCCTGCCTCCAGCCTCCCCCTCCCCAGCGAATCCTCTATAGTGACGCCAGCTGATTGTTCCAAGAAGTAATTCTGACTGTATTTTGCTTGGAACCTCGGCTGGTCCCCATTGCCCACGCGATCAATCCAGAATGTCCTTGCGTGGCACCCAGGGCCCTTTCCGTGCTGGCTGTAATCCAGTCTACCTTCTCAGCTCTACCTCCAGCCCCTTTCCACCATGCATTCCAGGCTGTACCAGACCTCAGGGTCACTCAGGGTCTCCAGGGATTACACAGGGTGTCCCTGTGAGTTCACGCCTCTTCTAGGCTGTTCCCTTAGCCCTAGATGCCCTTGCTCTTCCTCCCTGGGGAAATCCTGATTTCCTCTTGCAACAAGCCGCTCCTGTGCTCCTCCCCGGTGCTCCACCTTGAGGCTCAGTCCCAGGCCTTGGAGGCCTCCCCTCCCCTTTCTCTCATACCCTGTATTCTTGTATCTGATCTGTCACCAAATCCTGTTGCCTCCATCTTCAAAACATAGCAAGAATCTGACTACTTCCCACCACCCCCGTCCCCAGCGGGCTTGTTTGGACTATTGTCGTAGCTTCATCACGGATCTCCCTGCCTCTCTGTCCCTTTCCTCCTTCCCGGGACCTTCTGAGCATGCTCCCTCAACCTGAAATGGGGTCACAGTGCTGGCAGTAAGCTGGGGGGATGTGGCTCAGACTCTGTTGCAGATTAGGTATGCGGACTTTGACATTTCTTCTCCGGGCACTCGGACCCTGAGCTGTGGGTTGTCCATTCTCTCCCCACCCCCTCACCCCCACCCCCCATCATCCCGTATCATTGATTCCACCCCCCTCATCTCTGGGCCCTTCTGGCTGACCTTCCGCTGTCACCTGTCCCCAGCAGTTTTCCCCGTCTCCTGTCTCTGCTCACTCGTCTGTCTCTGCCTTCACAGCTGCCAGCATGAGCTTTCTAAACTCCTGTCGCTGCGTTTTTCACTCTGCACCTGTATTAGCAGGTGTTGATGTTACCTGCTGTCTAGTTAGTATCACGTATATGTCGACTGAGCTCAGGAGGGGGGGATCCGGGGACCCTCCCCAGACACTCAGTAGGTGCTCAGTAAATGTTGGTTGAACCGAGCTGACTGCCAGGTTGATCCAGTCCCTCCCCTGCTCCACAACCTTCACTGGCTCCCCAGGGTCTTCAGTGGAGAGCCTGATGTAAAGGCCCAGCATGACCTGCCCCTGCTGACCTCCAGCTTCGGGTTCCAGAAACTTCACCGCACCCCCACCCCCCACCCCCAGGCCTCCATCTGATCATGCAGGAGCCTTGAGGAGCTTTGTGTGTCCCTCCCTTTCCTTGACCCTGGCAGGGCTACAGACTCAAAGCTGCCAGAGGACAGGCTAGAAGGCAGTGTGTGAAGCAGGCTGCGTGTAGGGGAGCTGGGAGCGGAAGCTACTGCAGTGAACTACTGAGAGCTCATGACCTCTCCGCGTTTATGCCCAAATGCCCAGAAAACTCGGTGCCTGTTGACTCCCAGCGGGATCTGGCTGAAGAAATGCAGCCTAGGCCGTGGGCTCTGCCCATGCAGACCTCCTTGTTAGCTATGGACCCCTTCGACCTTCTCCTTGTGAAATCTAGCTCCTCCTCCAGAGTCTGGTTCTGATGTCACCTCCTCCATGAAGCCTGCCGGGATTCCCTCAGCTGGCAGGACACTTTGTCTACTCTGTGTTGTCACAACCTTTGGAACTTTCTAGTATTTGTGTTTCTTTTGAAAAAAAAAAAAAAAAAAAACAACAAACCAAACCAACAAAAAAACAATGAGCACTTACTATGTTCCAGGTCCCATATACTTTAGAAATTAATATTTTGTTACTGTTTAGCAATTTGACATACATGCAGAAAAGTACATAAAATAGAAATGTAAAACATAACAAGTAATTATAAAGCAACATCCATGCAAATACTGTCCATGTCAAGAAATAGAATTTACTTCATTGATGAGGAAACACGGGACCAGAGAGGCTGAGTGATTGTCCTCCAGTCCTACAGTCAATAAGTGGGAAAACTAGAATTTGAACTCGAGGCCATCTGACCCAGGTTTCTATCATTCCAAAGAGGCCTCACCTATGACTGGGGTTGTCAGATTTAGCAAATGAAGATATAGAATTCCCAGCTTGTTGTGCATTTCAGATAAAGAATGCATACGTTTTAGTATAAGCGTGTCCCAAATATTGTCTGAGACAAATATTGTCTGAGACATACTTATACTGCAAAGTTATTTGTGATTTATCTGAAATTCAAACTGAATACAGGGCGTTGTGTTTTATTTGACAACCCCCATCTCTTGAGCTTTCTTATGTGATGGTCATTGCGTGTGTGGCTTTCTTTTCTTTTGAGGATGCTCTTCCGTGCAGGGTAGACCTTTGCCTTGTTCCCCATATACACCCCGGGCCAGACTCAGAGGGTGCTTGGTAAGTGCCGCTTGTATGGAGTGGGGCTGTTTCTGCTGAACTTGGCCCTGCCTCCTTCCTGGGCAGACTTTGGATGTTTGGATGTTTTAGAGAAAGGAGACGAGAGCAGCTGGGTCCCCCTCTTTTCCCACCCACCCAGCACCCCACTCCAGCTGCTGAGAACTGAGACCCTGGCTGCCTGCTCCTGAGACCCAAGCCCACCCTGAGAGGACCGGCTGGGGTGGCAGAGCCTGGAATCCTTGACCTGGAGCACCTCAGGAGCAGGGAGAGGAAAAGCGTGTTGTTCCCCTTTTACAGATGAGGAACTGAGGTCCAGCAAGGCTAAGTAACTGCCAGAGGTAACACAGCAGGTTTGTTTGCGTTTATTTGTGTTCTAAAGGGATTTGCGTAGCTTGGTGGAAGTGGGGTTTAGAGCACACGCTTCTGAGTCCAGTTCTGTCCCATTCCCTCCCCAGCCCCGGGACTGTGGATCCCAGCCTACAGGTCCCCTTCCTGGGGAGGGGGCGAGTCTTACGCATCAGAGGGTGGCGGCGGTGGGGGGTGGTGCAGAGATGGAGGTCCCCCTCACAGACATAGGTGGGGAGGGTCTGGGGACCCATGGGGCTCACCTCAGCCACAGACACTCCTGGACAGGGGCCATCCTGTCCCTCTGTGGCTTCAGAGAGGACCACGTCGGCCAGGATAAGCCAGGGGCTCTCCGTGTTTCAGGGCAGACTCCAGGCTCAGGCTGCCATTGTTTCATTGCCATTACACCTCATTAGCCGAAAGAATAAGCCATCCGTCAGCCGCTGCTTACAGTGACAGTCAAGTCCTTGTCTCTTGGCTTTCCAGCTCTGCCGGAGCTGAAGACCCTAGGAGCTTATCTCTGCCCCCTGCCCCTCCCACCCCCTACCCCCCCACCCCCCACCAGGCACAGGGCTCCAGCCCCAGCGTCCAACCCAGTCTCAGCTCCAATGTTAATGCAGGCCAGCTGCATCCTGATCCTCGTCTGCCCCAGCCCCTCTCCAGCCTCTGGGGTCCGAAGGCACCAGGATCTCCGGCTATAGCATCCTAAGGACCCTGGGCTCAGGCTTTGCCCTCTCTGGGTTCCTCTGATGGCACTCTGAGCCCGCACACAGCGGCCACGCCTACAGCGGGAGAGTCCTGGGCCGTCCCCGGGAGGGCTGACCTGGGAACACCGAGACTGCGCCCGGTTGTCAGATTCACAACCTCCTCTGGGGGCTGAGGGCCTGGTCCGGGCATCCTTCTGCTGTGAGGGCCCACCCTCCTCCACAGCAATCTGCCCTTCGATATTGCTCTGGATAGCAAGTGCCTCGATGCTGTGTGCGTGTACATATGTGTAAACCTAAATATGTACATGGACACGTACATCTGCATGGGTGTGCCCACGTGTGCCCCTGCACCTCCCTGCTCAGTGCACAGCTGGGCTTGTGTCTGCTCCTGGGCCCTGGCTCTAGAGTGTGCCCAGGGGCGCCTGGGTGGCTCAGTCGGTTAAGCATCTGACTCAGGTCATGGTCTTGCCGCTCAGAGGTTCGAGCCCCGCATCGGGCTCTGTGCTGATGGCTCGGAGCCTGGAGCCTGCTTTGGATTCTGTGTCTCCCTCTCTCTCTGCCCCTCCCCTGCTTGCACTCCTCTCTCTCAAAAATAAATGAACATTTAAAAAAAAAAATTAGAGTGTGCCGAGGAGAGACCTGGGATGGGAGGGGACTCATCATGTCACATGTGTGAGGGCGGGGCAGAGGGAAGACGGCAGCCCCGTGGAGAGCTGGTCAGCGGTCACCAGCTCTGGGTATGGAGGATAGTATTGTCTACCCAGCCCTGGGTCAGGGGTCCAGAAGCAGGGCGGGTCCTGTGGCCTCCCACCCTGGCTGTCTCTGGTAACCAGAAGCCGTGAAATGAGGTGTTTCAGTTCCCTGAGCCAGAAATGGACAAACCATAGGGAGAGTGATTTGCTTTTCAGATAGAGTTGCTCCAGCTGGAGGCTTTACACCTGAGTGGCTGCTTCTCCCTTCCTCCCTGCAAAGCCGACTGGCCTGGGCAGGGCTGGGGTCCCAGCGCCCCGCTCCTCCTTAGCCTCCGAGGAAAGACAAGACAGGAGAGCACCCCGCCCCTCAGCTCCCACAGACCGGAGGCCTCGGTGGCCTCCCACGCTGTGTCCAGCAGGCCTGTCTCACGGCCTCAGCACCTTAACTTCAGCTCCCTCAGGCACCAAATATTTATTCTGCATTTCTTAAAAAAAATTTTTTTTTAACGTTTATTTATTTTTGAGACAGAGAGAGACAGAGTATGAACGGGGGAGGGGCAGAGAGAGAGGGAGACACAGAATCGGAAGCAGGTTCCAGGCTCTGAGCCATCAGTCCAGAGCCTGATGCGGGGCTCGAACTCACGGACCGCGAGATCGTGACCTGGCTGAAGTCGGACGCTTAACCGACTGAGCCGCCCAGGCGCCCCTATTCTGCATTTCTTTTGACTGAAGTAGCTCTCTGGGTGCTGGGGGACATGATACAAAAATCCTTGCTCACCTGCAAGCGTCATTCTCGAGGCGGGGATGATGAACCACAGGCATGAATAAGTAAAACAGAGAGACGAGTTCTGTGAGAAAAATGAAGCTGGGACGCAGGGCAGGGAGCGTTAATTAGCGTGGTGTGGGGAGGGAGGCACATGAGCTCAGTCCTGGAGCGGGGAGTGGTGGCCCATGTGATCCCTGCGGGACAAGAGGGCCAGGCGGCTCCTGGCCGGTTCCCCCGCATCGAGGGCACATGGTGAAGGGAGACTCCTCTGTCAGGGCTTGGGTCTGGGAAGGGAGTTATAAAATCAAAGGCCTGCAGGTTTATGGTCTGGCTGCCATTTCTTGAGCCTTGTTACCGGTCAAGTTCTGTCCTAGGTGTTTCTACAGTGTAATCTCCACAATCCCACAGAAACCACGGGAAGTTGGTACTAGGATCATTCCCACTGAATAGATGAGGAAACTGAAGCTCAGGCATGTCACATGACCTTCCAAGGTGGCACAGACCACGACAGGGTCCTGATTGGAATCCAGACTGGTCAGACCCCAAGTCCCGTGCTCTTGAAACTTTAAAGTCTCTCAAAAAGGTGAAAGAAACAAAAACAACCTTATTATTTATTAAGCCTAGCCCCACTCTGGGGAGATTTGAATTTAGTCCCCCAGGGTTTCCTCTGAGAGGTAGCCCTTAGGTCAGAGTTTTCTGCGTGGATGCTTCTTCCAGAATTTTCTACATCTAGGGGTTCTCTGTTTTCCATGGACCTGGGCACCCTTGGGCTGCTTGGAGTCTCCATGGGTCTACAACAATTCCCTCTAATTCATATGTTGCCATCCAACTCCCAGTACTTCAGAATGCGATTGTTTTTGGAGATAGGGTCTTTAAATGATGGTAAGGTAAAATGAAGTTATCTAGGGTGGGCCTTAATCCAACATGACCAGTGTCCCTATAAGAAGGAGATTGAGGGGGACCCGGGGGGCTCAGTCGGTTAAGAGTCCAACTCTTGATCTCAGCTCAGGTCATGATCTCACGGTTCATGAGTTCGAGCCCTATGTCGGCCTCTGAGCTGACAGCGTGGAGCCTTGTTGGGATTCTCTCTCTCCCCCCATCTCTCTCCCCCTCCCCTCCTGTCTTTCTCTCTCAATATAAATAAATAAACTTTAAAAAAACACAAGAGAGGAGATTAAGATGCAGACCCACACCCAGACAGACCATGCAAAGACACAGGGAGAAGACGGCCATCTGCAAACCCAGGAGAGAATCCTCAGAAGAAACCCCCG
>NW_024412388.1:28258600-28290691 GCF_014898765.1 Herpailurus yagouaroundi
TCTCCCCTGCCGGGAGCATGGCCAGCCTCCACCTCCTGGTGTCATGTGGCCCGAGTCCCGGGGAATAGAGGTCAAGGATATTAGCTCGCTGCAGCCACAGGCCTCACTGAGATTCCCGTCCACCGACCGCCTGTCAAAGCAACATCCCCCCCGGCAGACGCTCCAATATGCATCCATTCTGCCTCGCTGCCCTGCTGACGCACAGGCATTCTGCAGCCCTGTCAGGCGGACGTGTCGGCCGTCTGCCTTGCTTACGTTTGGCCCCAGCAAAATTCCAGAAAACTGACATTCGGAAACATAGACTTTGACGGCCGCTGCGCTCCTCCCCGGCCACGTGCCGCCACACGGACATCTCGCCCCGTGGACATCCGTGGCGCTCTGATACACGAGCCCTCCGTGGGCTGACCTTCCCCGGCGGAACGTCAGGGTCGGCCGGCCTTCCGAGTGGATCAGCCCGCGAGAGTTCTGTGCATTTGGCTCTTTCTCTGTCACTAACATGGTCCTCCAGTCTTCCCTCCACCACGCCGCTTCATTCTGCTATCCACACCCAGAACCCTTGGCATTGACCTTGCCCCACACCACCTCCTGATCGGACCTATGACCCCCACTCACTCTCCCTTGATGTGCTCTGTTTCACCCAAATACACTGACGTATTTCAGGCTGCTCACACCATCTTCCGGGGCCGCCCTGGCCCCATCCCCACTGAGCACACAGAGGGCCCTTTACCCAAGGGAGGCCTTGCATCACGGGCCATGACCCACCGGACTGTTTCTCCTCACAACGCTCTGATACTAAATACGTGGTGCCTTCTGATACCAGCAACCAACTCTCTGATTCTGCAACACCAGCTGGGTGTGCAACCTTTCAATTCCGTTCCGACGCTGCATTCCCAGAGTCGGCGTCAGGCCCCGCGAGACTGCCCCCCACTTCAGATGCTAGTTGCAAGTTCTGAGCTTTCTGTACTTCTGACCGACCGGCTATCGACCGGGGGCTCCCGTGACCCCTTCCTCAGGTTTGATAATTTGCTAGAAACCTTCATGAGACTCAGAAAGGCACTTCATTTACATTTACTGGTTTGCCATAAAAAATACCACTCGGGGACAGCCAAACGCGAACGGGTGCAAAGGACAAGGGGCTCGGAGCTTCCATATCCTCCCTGGGTTTGTCACCTTCCCAGTACCATGATCACCAGCCTGGAAGCTCTCCATACCCCCTTTGTTTAGGGTTTTTTATGGAGGTTTCATTATGTAGGCGTGACTGATTAAATCCTCAGCCACTGGTGTGTACCTCCCTCTCTAGCCCCTCTTCCCCTCCCTGGAGGCCGGGAGTGGAGTTAAAAGTTCCACCTTTCTTATCACACCTTCCTCCTTCTGGCAACCAGTCCCCATCCTGCAGCTCTCTAGGGATCCCCAGCCACCAATCATCTCATTAGCATACAAAAGACACCGTTAATACCCCAGAGATGCCAATGGTTTTAGGAGCTGCGTGCCAGGAACCGGGGATAAAGACCAACTGTTTACTTTTTATTATATCACACCCATGCACATGTGTAATTTCAACAAATCCTTTTTCCCCTGAAGTAATGAATGAGTCTGTCTGTTGCCGTTGAAAGATCCCCAAGTGGTGCTGACTTCTAATATGGCCCTTAGCCTTTTCTTCTTCTCCGCACCGCTGCGACTCTGGAGTCCTGGGTTCTGAACTCAGCTGCTCCACGTGCTAGTTGTGCGACCTTGGGCAAATGCCACCCCCTCTCTGAGTCTCCCTTTCTCATCTATTACTCTTATTGATGAACCACCCCCACGGGGTTGCTGTGAGCAGCCAGTAGGAGATACACGTAAAGCTCCGAGCATGGACGTGGCATACAGTCGGTGCTCAATCGGCAGGGAGGTGGTTCAGGCCCTGGCGCCAGACGCCAGCTCCCCTGCCTGGGTTTGGATCCGGGAGCCACCACTTACAGGCTGTGTGACTTTGGGAAAGTTGCTTGACATCTCTGGGCATTACAAGTAAAATGGATATACCAATGGTATTCACCTCCCAGAATGGCTGTGAGGATTAAATGGCTTAACATAAACAGGGCTGAGAGTGCCCTGCATGCAAGTGTCAGCTATTAACGCTCATGCTGTTATTAGTTATATCTGTGTCGGATGTATCGCTAGTTACAGGTACCCAAGTGTTACCTACTCCTACTCACTGTACATCCTCTGGACGACACCGTGTCCGTGGAATCCTCCCATTCACCACCTGGTGACAGAGAAAAGGCTCTTTGTGAATCCCAGAACCGCTGTCCTGCTGTTGTAGCCCACCGCGTCGCCCCCGTCCCCTCTGCCTGGCTATTCTGCCGATTTTCACTCGGCCAGTCCTACCCGTGCTCTGATCTCGGGCCACACGCTGCTTCCTTAGGGAAGCCTCTCGGAGTTCTTGGTAAGTCAGCCCCGATACATGCGCTCAGGAGAGAGCACGTGCCTCTTGTACACAGCACTGATGATGACCGTTTTACCTCCATTTCTGTGATTATCTGATTCAAGCCTATCTCTTTCCTTCCCTTGACCATAAGCTCCCTGAGATCGCTGATATGTCTGTTTACTGCTCATCTTTTACTCCAGGGCTGGCATGTCGTAGGTGCCCAGGTAATATTTGTTGAAACAGAGGAGTGAATGAAGGAATGAATGAATGAACGCCTTCCTTGTCTTCTCCAGCCCCTCTCCTCGGGGCTGCGTCGGAGCTGGGCTCCTCAGTGCATTCCTCTGTGTCACCCCCTGAGCTCCAAATCTGGGGAAGGGCGGAGAGGAGTGTTGACATGGAGTCAGAGGGACCAGGGGAGCAAGTGGCACTCGGGGCTGCACACACAGGCAGGAATCCGGGAAGGTCCCAGGATCGGTGGTTTCAGCCGTATGTGGGCAGGAGATGCTCTCATCTTAAGGGGGCGCCTCCTTGTTTCTCTTATTTCTGGGCTCCCTTCCTGTTATCCTCACCCACTTCTTGGGCTTAATCTTCCAATTTCAGACGCCTTCAAGCGCGGCTGTTTTCCTCGAAGTGTCTTCCTAACCTGTCTGGGGGTGGGAAGAGGTCTGTGGAGGCTCTGGTTCCGTTCAGTCTTGAATTGAAGTTTTGAGCATGGCCGGATGGCTCACCACCCACCACTAGCTGTTCTGTGCTTGGAGAGAAGTCGCTTCCAGAGACCCTGCAACCTGTCCCGTTGATGAGCCAGCTCCAGGTCTGACCTCAGTGTCCCTCTGGCTTGTCTGAGCCTGGGCTCTAGTCCATATATCTACCCACCTCATGGGATTGAGCCCCCACACGGGGCTTGACACGAGTCAAGGTTGCGTCTGCGGAACAAGAGGGTTTGTGCTCCAGCTCTGCCACCAGCTTTCTGACCTTGAGCAAGCCGTGCCGCCTCTCCAACCCTCAGCCCTCTGGCTTAAACTTAGTCTCTTGTGGGGCTCCATCTATGGAGAGAGTGGGCGAGGATGTTTGTAAGTGATGAATGTTGAAGCCATTTGCCTCCAGCCCCACACTCGTCTGCAGGTCCTCTGATACCTTACTGGCTTCTGCGGCACTAGCCACCTTCTCCTCCTTCTCTTCTGGGCCCGGCCCAGCCCCCACCCATGTCCTGGATCCTGCCCCCTCGCTGGTCAACTGAGCCCCTGCCCATCAGCACACAAATGTGCTATTTTGTGCACATACGTGTTTATGCTCTCCTACCTACAACACAAGCTTCCCTGACCGTGAGGGAAGTCCCTTGAACATAGCACCCCCCTCTTCACCCACACGACTCATCCTTCCTTCATGGTCAAATATCTAGAAGGAGTAGCCTAGATGTGGTTAACCCAGATTCTGGTTCTACTTGCAGCTGTAAGCCTGGGGCAAGTCCCTTGACTTCTCTGTGCCTCAGTTTTCTCACCTGTAAAGTGGAGTTGATACTATTGACCTCATAGGGTTGGTAGGAGGCTTAAGTGAGAGAAATTCACATTGAGCACATAGCACAGTCTGGCCTGTAGTGAGAGCTACTTTAGTCGTTAGAGTCTATCGTGATGGTGGTCACTTTTTGTTGTTGTGGTTTTTAATGTTTATTTATTTCTGAGAGAGAGACAGGATGTGAGTGGGGGAGGGACAGAGAGAGAGGGAGACACGGAATCTGAAGCAGGCTCCAGGCTCTGAGCTGTCAGCACAGAGCCTGACGCGGGGCTCGAACTCACGAGCCTTGAAATCTTGACCTGGGCTGAGGTCGGATGCTTAACCGACTGAGCCACCCAGGTGCCCCGATTGTGGTCAGTTTTGTATCCCCATCTTCCATGATACCCTCAGGCAGCCTGGTTTCCTTCTCCAGCTGAATAAAACACTTCTCTGGCTTGAATCCCTGATGCTTTTTCAGTGGCCAGTCCCCATCTCCCTCCCCATGCACCCTCCCAACTGCCCTGCTGTGGGAATTGATCAGGGTAAGGTGGAAGGCTCCAGAAGTCCTAGAGGGAACATCAACCTGGGGACGGTAGGACAGCCCACACTGAAGGCAGGGCTGACCCACGGCTTGCCACCTCCTCGCTGCTCCATGTTCGTGGCGTGAATGAAAGGCTCTTCCAGGAGGGCTCTGAAAATGTAAAACAACAGAATTTCCATGAGTTCCAGTATGTTTGGAAATTGTGCCGGGTGTGAGGCCTGGTCATTTGAAAGATGTTCAAAAGGAGTTTGGACCGACAGCCCCTTGAGGGCAGGGACCGTGGGTTTTTTTGACCAGCACAGAGTGGTATTCACAGCTGTTTTTGTTGAATGCACAGGAACGGGGGTGAATGTTTTCATGGACCCAGCAAGCAGCCCATTCCGTGCGGTTATGACGAGGAACAGGGGAGTTAATGCTTCCTTGGGCTGAGCTCCCGGCTCAGTCTCTGCAGTTCTAGGGAGGAATCTTTTTCCCTTTTAGCTTAGGCTGCCTGGCTCCTGCGTTGCACGGAGGGCTTGGTTTGATCTCTTATTTATTACAGAGAATATTCTCTGTTATGGTGGATGTAGGGGATGGAGTTTCAGAAGACTGGGTTTTCACTGCTGACTTTGCCGGCCAGCCTGCTGGGAACCCTGGCGCTTCCGATGGGCTCTCTGGTACCGCATTCACTCTCACTCATCCGTTCTTTCTTTCATGAAATGTATTAAACGCCCATCATGTGCCAGGTGCCGAGCCAGGTGGAAGAGAGGCCAGGAGAAGAAACATGGAAACTGCCACTGGTGTGCTGAATAACAGCCCCTACAGATACCAGGTTCCTAATCCCTTGTGCATGTCATCTTATTTGGCAACATGGAGTTTGCAAGTGTGACTTAGTTGAGGATCTCCAGATGGGGAGGGTAGCCTCGATTGCCCAGGTGAACCCTGCATGTAATTACGCGTCCTTCATAAGATGGAGGCAGAGGATGATTCGGCACAGACGAGGAGAAGGTGATGTGGGCGGAGGCTGAAACGATGCTCTTACTCCTTGAAGACGGGGCAGGGGCCACAAGCCGAGGAATCCAGATGGCCACTAGAAGCTCAAAAAGGCAAGCAAATAGATTCTCCTCTCAGAGGCTCCGGAGGGAACCTCCCTGACAGCGCCCTGACTTTAACCCGGTGAAACTGATTCTGGACTTCTGACCTCTGGAAAGGTAAAGGAATGAATCCGCGTTGTTTAAACCGCTAAGTTGGTGGTCATTTGTTACAGTGTAACAGCAAGCTCACATCCCATCCAGGGGAGGAAATGACACGTTTGCCCAAGGGTGCATGCTGTAATGGGGTACCAGGAGCTGCTTGCTGAGCTAGATCTTAGAGAATGGGTACATATTTCCTGGGTGGACAGTGGTGGGCAGGGGAGGGGCCTTGGGAATGAAAAACAGCGTGTGCACAGGCAAACTGGGATGTGAGACGCCAAGGCGTATTTACGGAGCTGTGGATGCTGGGGGCTGGATGGGAGCTCAGAGCTTAGGAGATGGGGCCCGAGCGGTGGCTGGGTCAGCCCCTGGAGGGTCTCCGCATCAGGGAGTTGAGGCTTGACCCTGCGGGCAATGGGATGTTACAGTGGTGAGTTGCATTTACGGCCCCAATTCTTGGCCCCTTCCTGTAGCCATGCCCATTATGAAGGGGCTTTGCATATCCTTAAGGGCAAAGGTTTCCCACTTCTTGATCCTAATTCAGCTGTGTGTCTTGCTTTGGGCAATAGAATGATGCAGATTGACCATGTGTCAGTTCTGACCCTAGGTCTCAAGAGGCCTTGCACATTTCTGCTAGTCCGAGGGGTGGATGTGCCCCAGTGAAGCCAGACCAGAGCTGAGGCCCCCAGCTTACCTGCAGACCATGAGTGACCCCAGCCAAGGTCAACTGACCCCAGCCAACCCACAGATGCATGAGTTATAGCAATGACAGTTATCCTAAGCCACTGAGTTTTGGGGTGATTTGCTACCCAGCAAGAGCTAGTTGCTGCACCAATAGGGGGTTCACAGGAAGAGGGTCAGATCTGCATTTTGGAAAAACGTCTTCACTATTGAAGCCCTGGAGGATGATTGGAGGAGGGGAGCCTAAAGGCGTAATCCACGGGAGAGGTGGTGAGGCTCCACCCTCCCCCTACGGAGGCAGGAGCAGTAGAAGGAGGGGACAGATATAAGCACCATTAAGGAGGCACATTCGGCCACAAAGCTGAGTTACACATTAGACATAGGGGTTGAGAGAAGAGGAGATTTGGATAATGCCAGAATCCCTGCCAGCAGAAATTGGATTGGAATCGGGTCCATGTGTGGATGCAGTGAAATGGTACTGGCCAGCTTTATGCTCATGGTTTGCAGTGCTGTGGGTGGGACAAAGTCATCATTACAGGTCTGGGGCTGGAGTCTAGGCTGAAGTCCTGGACTAGGGGGACCGTCAGAGAATTAGTGACAGCAAATTAGTGCTGAATCAGTGAAAGTGGATGAGGGTGTTCACAGTAAGCAGAGCATAAGGTCAAGTTTTGAACCACGGGAACCCCCGCCATTTATGGAGCAGCCGGAGGAAGTGTCCCAGGGGCCGTGGAGGAGTCATCACACGGAGAGAGGACAGCCAGGGACGAGCAGGTGTCCAGACACCCCAGAGAGGGGCCACTTGGAGGAGAGAATGGATGGTTAGCAGTGTCCCGCGCAGAATGTCACAGACGGTGAAGACCAGGGACACCAGCCAGTGGATGGTCACCGCTGGCCTTGGCGAGAACAGTGTCGGAGGTAGAAGGCGGTGGCTTGCAGTGGGATCAGGAGATGAGGGAGTGGAGACACTTGGTTAAGGAAAACCCTTTGGAGAAGCCTAATGAAGAGGGAGCAGAGAGTGGGCATGGGACGGGGGCACTGCTCTTTCTTAGGCTGGAGGGACCGGAGCATGACGTGTTGAGGGTTCGGAGCAGGAGAGGGAAATGGTCTGATTTCTCTTGTGAAAAAGAGAAGGGAGGGGCCTGCAGCGTGACTTCCAGGTTTTTGCCTGAGTAACTGGGAAGTCTGGGGGAGAAGCAGGAACAGGTTTTGTGGAGGGGGGAGGTGTGGAATCATTTCGTCTTAGGGACGTTGACTTTAAAATACTTGTTAGAAATGCAAATGTAGATATCAAGGAAGCAGTTGAAAACGTGCATCTGGCGTTCAGGGGAGAGGTTTGGGCTGGAGATACAGATCCAGGAGTCGTCCACGAACACGGAGCATTTAAATCTGCGTGAGAGGCTTCCTTGGGAGAGAGCAGAGCTGAAAGTGCTGGCTCAGCGTTATCTTCTCTGTTGGCCTCCAAATGCCATAAAAGCAGGGGCCGGTCTGCCTTGTGCGTGACTGGGTGCCAGTGCCTAGAACGGTGCCTGGCATGTAGCAGGTGCCCGATGAATGCTGAGATTAAAATGAGTGTCAGAGCGGTCGGTTGGGTCAAGGAAGGGAGAGGTATGAATGTGGCGAGGGCCATCCTGTGGGCAGGAAGTTCTTGGTTCCTCGTTACTGGGAAAGAATGATCGCGAGCCATTGCTGAGTTTCCCACCGCCAGGAATTCCTCTCCTCCCCCGGGCTCCAGACCCACATCTCGTCCACAGGAAGGCTGAGAGGCTGCTAAATCCCCTGGAGTTTCACTAGGTGGATGGGCTGCCGGAGAGAAGGGGGATGGGGTGAGCCTGGCAGGTCTGCGGGACCCCGGTGATCATGCGCGTGACTTTTGCCTTCCCTGTGTGTATAAACCCGGGGCTTGGATCCTTGCCAGGGTGGAGGTCAAGTTAGAAAAGCACTTTTCCTTCTTGTTTTTTTTAAATGGTTTTTGCTTATTTGGAATTTTCTTGCCGCTCCTCTGTTCTCCACGACTTCTAGTGCTTTCTCATCCACCCAGATGGGAATTTTTCTGGGGTTTGGAGACGCATCTTAAGCTCTTCCTGTTCCTTTTCAGTTCCCTTGGCATTACTGGCGACCTTGGCAGTTCAGCGCTTTGGCGGTTCTTGTGGGTCTGTGAGGTTCTCTGCCTGGTCCCCCGCCTTCTGCACAAGCCCCCTTTAAACTTTTTTTTTTTTTAAGTTTATTATTTATTTTGAGAGACAGAGAGAGGGAGAATGAGCAGGGGAGGGGCAGAGAGATGGAGAGACAGAATCCCAAGGAGGATCTGCACCATGCGTGTGGACCCCGATGCGGGGCTCCATCCCACGAACTGTGAGATCATGACCTGAGCCGACATCAAGGGTTTGATGCTTAACTGACTGAGCCACCCAGGCGCCCCTGCACAAGCCCCCTTTATTTTTATTTTTATTTATTTTTAATTTTTTTGACGTTTATTTTTGAGACAGAGAGAGACAGAGCATGAACGGGGGAGGCTCAGAGAGAGAGGGAGACACAGAATCTGAAGCAGACTCCAGGCTCCGAGCTGTCAGCACAGAGCCCGACGCGGGGCTCGAACTCACGAACCGTGAGATCATGACCTGAGCCGAAGTTGGACGCTTAACCGACTGAGCCACCCAGGTGCCCCAAGGGCTTCCTCATTTCTGTAGTGGGAATAATAACACCTGTTGGGGTTCTTTCAAGGATTAAATAAGATAATAAATTCAAGGAGAGTTTTGGATAGCTGCAGGCATCGAACGTTGATCTCGTGGCTCTCCCCTTCTGTCCCCTTATCCCCCGTCACCTCTTCTCCTGTGTCCTGGCTATGAAACTGTCAGGAGGAGTCACCCAAGCCCCGGCCAACATTCGAGCATTGAAAAGGCTGCGCCACGTTTGGTTAACTTGTCCCAAGCTGCCGGCTGGAGGGCAGAGGGTGGCTGCCATTCTCCTCTCGGGGACGGTCCCGGCTGGCTCACCCCCAGCGGACCGACCACCCGAGCTTGCGTAGACTTGAGGGGGTATCTGAGACGTGCGACTTCTAGCGCCAGTGCCAGAAGCAGAGTCTACCTGCCCTGTCTATTGTGACCTCATCTTGCATGAGGTCTGCAGGGCTGGCACCGTGCTGGATCTTATGGTCGCAGTTTTGGCCAGGGGCCCCGGTTCTGGGCTCTGCCGGCTGGCTTACCGTTTTGCTGTCTCTCCCCCTACTCAGCTAGGGGCGTCCCCTCTCCACCCCCGTGGGGATGGTTCGGAGCTGCAGGCATGTGGCCCTGGAACCATCAAGGCACCAGCGTGGGCTCCTTCATACCATTGGTCCCTGCCTCTCCCAATCGCTTTCGGGTCGCCACCCCGCACCGCTGTGCCGTATGGGAGCCAATTACTGTGCGTCTCCCTGGGAACCCGTCCTCAGTCTGGCTCTGCTGTGATATTATCAAGACTCTCTCCCTGCTTTACCTGTCAGCTCTCGGCTGACCCCGAGAAGCAGATCTCTGAGAAGCGGCTGTCATTTCTGTGCCACCAGCCCGAGGCTGGGCTTCCCGTGCCGGGCAGGGGCTCAGACTGTGTCTCTGAACCCTTCATATCAGCTCTGGGAAGCCAGGCCCTTAGGTCCAGCAGCCTAACTTGTGTCAGCTGGTGGTGCAGCCCTGGGGGAGGGCCCGTGTGAGCAGAGCCCCTTCGCATGGATGACCCGTGGACTTGGAGGCCTTTGACTTAGAAAGACCTGGTTTTCATTCCCGAGTCCACCATTTACTCACGGTGCAACCTCAGGGCCATTAACCGCCCTCTCTGGTCTTGCTCCCTTCTTTATGTGGAGAGCTGGAGGGATAATACCTTCCACACAAACCCACCGGAGGAAAAGCTCTCGCCAGAGTGCGGGTGCGGTTCTGAGCCAGAATTTGGCGGGAGCTGACCCTTTCCTTGTTTCTCTTGCTGTGGGACCCTGGTTCATCTGTCTCTGGCCTCCCTGGCGTGAGACTGTCAGAAGTAGATGGGATAATAATAAGCAATGGCAGTCGTGATTTGACCTCTTTTTTTTTTTTTTTTTTTTTTTAACAAGCCTGGGACAAGTTAACCAAGTTTGACACAGCCTTTTACACACAGCTCAGTCACACCCAGCTTCACTAGACCCTTGGGGGTGGGGCACGGGGACTTGGTGACTCAGTCTCAGGAAGGAAGGGAAGCCTCTTTCACAGACTCCTCCTCCTCTTTCTGCCTGACCATCCTGGGGGTGGTGGACTGACCTCTAGGCTGGGCCTGGCCTCAGGAGGCCCCCCTTCCCTAGTGGTGAGCTGGAGTCTTGGGAGAAGCCTCTAGGTGTTTTTGAGTTTCCACTTGGCCATTGAGAAATGGGGATTTAAATGTTTGTCTAACAGAGGTTTGCGGGGGTCGGGGGGGGGGGGGCTGCGCTCCAATAAAATAATGGGCACAAATACTCATTGCAAAAAACAAAGTGCTGAGTGCATGGCGGTGGGAATGTGGTTATTATGTGACTTTTAGGGAAGAGCCAGTTCAGTGTCCTTCTTCTCTTTTTGGGGGCATGGGTGGTCGCAGGAGGGGTAGTCGGTGGGGGTTGGATAAGGGTGGGGGGACCAGGGAGGGCCCTGGGGGTGGGGCAGAGGGGGTGCTGTAGACAAAAGGCCCACTGCCCAGTCGTCTGGGGCTCAGCTTGTCGCTGCCTGGCTGCATTGATTTACTTGAAAGTTTTTAATGGGTTATAATTGGAAAAGGCCTGGGTGAGATTTGCATATTGATTTGACATTTAAGTATATGATTAAATAAAAGCTGACTGAGGTCATCACTTGACTAAATTGGCTTAATGAGTGTTGATTACCCTGTGCATGTTAATTTCATTTGCCCTGATTACTCCATCCATCTTTCTCAGCGATCTGTTAGCACCTTTGACTGGATTGTACTTGTTGGGACGAGGAGCAGGACAGGGGTCAGTGGGGGTGGTCCCTGGTCTGTCCACCTGTCCATCTGGCTGAGTGCGGAGTTCCAGAGGTTCTAACCCCCTGTAGCATGTCCTCGGTCTCCCACCCTCTTCCTCCTAATCACAGAATCTGATCATCGACTCTTTCTAAGCAGGAAGGTCACCACCCTGCTGCCAGAGAAATCAGAGCCGCACTAGGAAGAGGAGTGGGTGGCGGGGGGGGGGGGGGGGCGGCGAGAAGTGTCCCGTCTCACCCCCGCTACACCTTCCCCTCCCAACACACACAAGGATGCACCTTCCTCCTGCGGCCTCTGGAGCCCTCTTCCACAGGTGGGCAGCATTTCTGAAGATGGGGACCCCACAGCTGGCTTCCATGTCTTCTGTTTGCCTCTCCAGAGTCACTCACTCTCTGCCCTACTCCACCCTGCTCACCCCTGTGGACCCGTGAACGGACTCCTTTGCCCGCCTGACTTCCTGTTGGGTTCAGGCAATGGGGATCCCCCAGCAGGAAATTGGAGGGAGGGAGGAGAGTGAGATTAGGCTATTTCTTGCCTGGCTCCTTCCTGCTGGCCGAACAAAGGGCTGGGTGTCCAGCAGCCCAGCAGGCTGGCTTCCAGGCTGTCTCTCTCTGGACGGCTACTGTCACTCCTCTCCTTGTCCCCCGCGGCACCAGGGTGGTGACAGAGTACCAGTTTCCCCACAAATGAGCCAGAAGGAGGGAACTGCCCTACCCCGAGGTTCCCCTATGCCCTGCCCACACCTTTGTAAATAGACCCTTCATAAACTCTCCTTAAATTACCCAATTTGAGTGTGCCATCTGTTTCCTGCTGAGACCCTAACTGTTACAGCAGGCAACATATTTTCCCACTCAAAACTCAGGACACATGGTTGAGAAGTCCAAACGTGACTCAGGAACCGGGACCCAGCCCGCATCAATCCCGCAGGATTGCTGTGCCTCGTGTGCTGGGTCCCGAGCACTGGAGGGGGCTTCACCCACGCAGACTCTGCCATCACTGTCCCGCCTCCCCCCGCTGCCCCTTCTCTGCACTGGCAACGCCCACTACTCTGACCTTCCTGGGGCCACCTCCCCCTCGCTCTTGCCAGACACCCTCGCCTCCAGCTTATTAGGAAAAGAGGCCAGTATTCTGTAAGGCTCCTTAATGCTTGGTCCTTTCTCGCCTGTGACAGTTCATCTTTTGGGGATCATATTTTCTGAATCCTGTCCAGGACATATGTCCTCACCTCTCCTGGCATCCTCTCCCATCTGCTTTCTGCAGGGACCCCCTGTGGTTCCCTTCCCCCTCTCTTGTCTCTTCCCCGAAGCGGGGATGGATTTCTCCCTCATGTCGCATCCTCTCCTCCATCGCAGGCAAACATTGACGGGGCTACATCAACTCACTTGCTCTGCTTCTTCAACCTCTCCGCGCCCCCTTCTGTGGGGAGGCTCCTCTTGCCGGCTCACCACTGACCTCCATGGTGGCCGCAAGGGATCCCTCTCTGGTTGTGTTCCCCAGGCAGGCAGGGGGTCAGCAGGAGAAAGCCCCTTCTCTCCTTCCCTGGGCCAGCGCGGAGATTATAGCCCAGCATAAGGGGCTTTGGACTTCGGAAGCCAGAAAGATGAGCTGGGATGTGACATTGTCCTGACACACGTGCCTGGGTGGGTCAAAACCAGCCGGCCGGTCAGCAGACGTCCCCGTGTGCAGCCCACCTTCACCTGACGTGGCACCTGGACACCGTGTCAGCAGCTCCTCTCTGTTGTGTAGACTCCCTTCCCCCACTCTCCCTCCAGCGTCGAACAGGCCATGCATTCCGTTCCATACAGTCCCTTTGTCTCAATGCCAGGCAACACGCCTAGTTCTGGCCTCACCATCTCTTCCCTGGCCTGGTACCACAGACCTTCGCGGCGCCCCTTTGCCTGCCAACGCTCCGTCTAATCCACTCTCTGCTCCTGGCAGCCAGAGAGGTTGTCCGGAAGCACAGATTTGAACCTGTGATTACCCCTCTGCTTGAAGCCCTTGGCGGGTTCCTATCACCTACTGGTGCAAGACCAAACTTTTTTTTTTTTTTTTTTTAGAGAGTCGGGGAGGGACAGAAAGAGAGGGGGACAGAAGATCCGAAGAGGGCACTGTGCTGACAGCAGAGCCCGATGCAGGGCACGAACCCACGAACCAAGAGATCATGACCCGAGCCGAAGTCCGACGCTTAACCAACTGAGCCACTCAGGCGTCCCAAGACCAAACGTTTTTAGCATGGCGTGGTGTGGGCCTAGGGAACTCCTATTCATCCTTCAAGGCCCATTCCATGGTCTTCTCAGTAAAGTTGTCTCCACCCCCAGACCCAGCAGAGATCCCCTCCCGCCCTCCTCTGAGCCCCGCACCACCTGGTTCTTGTATCTGCCAGAGAACACATGACAAGGTATCATAATGATCTGTTTCTACATCTGCTTTTTCCATTGTCTGGGAGCAAAAAAATCGCCTCTAAGGTGTCTTTGTAGCCTTAGGGCCCAGGACAAGACCTGGCAGAGGGAGTCATCCGTTCATTTAAAAAATATGTGTTTGGGCTTCCTGTAGAAATCGTTGTTCTAGGATAAGGCACCGGGGTACAGCAGTGAACGAGAACAGACAAAAATCCCTGCCCTCCTGAACTTACACCCTAGCATCGGGGGGAAGGAGGCAGACAATGAACAAACAAGATGATTTTTTTTTAATATATAATTTATTGTCAAGTTGGCTATCATACAGTGTATACAGTGTGCCCTTGGTTTTGGGGGTAGATTCCCGTGATTCAGCACTTACATACGACACCCAGTGCTCATCCCAACAGGTGCCCTCCTCAATGCCCATCACCCACTCCCCTGCCTCCCACATCAACCCTCAGTTTGTTCTCTGTATTTAAGAGTCTCTTATGGAAAAGAGAGGCAAGTGCTGTGCAACTTTCTCTAGGTCACAGCAAATGAGGAGAAAAAGTAGAGCTTGAACTCAGTTCTTTCATTCAAGTCTTTTGCACACCGCCCCCCCCCCCCCGCCCCCCGCCCCACCTCCCTGCAGTTGTAGACCCTGGTTGCACACTTCTCTGGAGGATGTGCCCTTGGGGCCCCTCCCCTAGCCCCTGTTCCTCCATCAGTAAGGGGGGTGGGGAAATCATGTTTGCCTGCTTCCCTTGGGGGATGGAGTTGGTGGATGTATTACTGCCCTGGGGCTGCCATCACAAAAGACCACAAACTGAGTGCCTTCTAGAAACGGTGGTCTATTTTCTCACGGTTCTGGAGGCTAGAAGTCTGAAATCAAAGTGCCAGTAAGGCCACGCTCCCTCTGAAGGCGGTAGGGAAGAATCCTCCCTTGCCTCTCTGTCCTAGTTTCTGGGCACCTCTGGCAATCTTTGGCGTTCCTTGGCTCACAGCTGTGTCGCTCCAATCTCTGCCTCTGTGGTCACATGGCCTTGTCCCCGTGTGTCTGTGTGTCTGTTCTCCTCTGGAGAGGACCCAGTTATGTTGGACGAAGGGCCCACCCTACTCCAGTATGACCTCATCTTATCTTACATCTGCAAAGACCTACTTCCAAAATAAAGTCATGTTCACGGGTACCAGGGGTTAGGGATTCAATAAATCTCTGGGGAACACCATTCAACCCACTATCGCTGGTGTGAGAAGAAGAGAGAACAGACAGGGGAGGCTTGGAACCGAAGATAGGAACATTAGACCCATCTGGGCCTGGGGCCAGGCAAAATCTGGCTTCTTGTTTGGGGGCCCCGAACCTGGGAAGAGGTCACCGGGCCTCCAGCCTGGAGCCCGGGGAAGGAACCGCAAGGCTTCTGGCTCAACCCCGCCTAGCTGGGCTGTAGGTGGGGGTGACTCAGAGATGGGGCTGTCAAGCTCGAGGGTGTCCTAGAAACGCAATCCCTCACCTTATGGGGCCGAGAAATACAACATTTTTGGAAACTTGGAAAGCTTGGGTTAAAAAAAAAAAAAACAACCCAAAACCTTTTATTTTTCTTTATGGGGAAAGGAGAAATTTTGGGAAGATTGGAAACATACGCAATACTTATTTTTGTAGTGTACCCTTTTCATATCTAAAGTCACTCTCTCAATTTAGGAGTGCAAATGCAAACCTTATGTAATTTGGTTTGCTCAATCAAATGATCGTGTTTGGCAAATTCAATCAAAAACTATAGCTTGCTCAGACAATAATGACAAATTTGCTAATTGAGGCAAGTTTTCAATGTTTTAGACTTTGTGACAAATGGAACTCTGGGCAGCTGAGTGCCAAGCATAAGCTCCTCTGAGGTGAGCAGAAAAACAACAGTGTGATGGGAAGACGGACTAACACATGGAAATACACACACACGTGCACACAACGCACACCTATATTCTCTACAATAAAAATGCCAAATACAATATAATGTTATTAATATTAAATAACAACAACTATGACTTGCTAAGCACCTGCTATCCTGTCTTGCTTCACTTAATCCTATGAGACCATGCCATCACCATTTTACAGAGGAGGAAACCGAGGTTCAGAGAGGTTAAGCCTCTTGCACAAGATTCCACAGCAAGTCACAGGTTGTGGCTTCAGATATATTAGAAGCTGAACTTCAGTTCTCTTACCAATAAACATCTCCTTCTGTCATGACACCATAAAGCTATCAGCACACAGAAGCCATAAAGCTGTAGAAATTTCTGTTTCTTGGCTTTGGTGTTGTCTACTGGGTGAGGCAGCTATGGCTGCCTTCCGCATTAGGAAGTAATCTGAGAACATGAGGGTACCTTGAGACCCTACAGGAACTAGGGCAGGGACAAGGCAAGGATGTTGGGCCCTAGGGGGATAGTTTGAGGATGCCAGACAACAGAGGCCAGGTGTTCGGTGACTCAGGGTGGGGTCCAGAGGGCAGCTAACCGTGGGAAAGGCAGCTGAAAGGGAGTGACGCAGGGGGTGCTGGCATCCCTGGGCCAGGGGCTGCCTGGGTTGGTCTCTACGAGGCCGAAGATGATGCTGGAGCCTGTACCAGAGTTGAGCTGGAAAGAGGCTATTCTTTTTTTTTTTTTTAATTTTTTTTTTCAACGTTTATTTATTTTTGGGACAGAGAGAGAGACAGAGCATGAAGGGGGGAGGGGCAGAGAGAGAGGGAGACACAGAATCGGAAACAGCCTCCAGGCTCCGAGCCATCAGCCCAGAGCCCGACGCGGGGCTCGAACTCACGGACCGCGAGATCGTGACCTGGCCGAAGTCGGACGCTTAACCGACTGCGCCACCCAGGCGCCCCGAGGCTATTCTTGATAGAGCACTCCAAGCTTCAGAGATGCCCAGGTTCTCCATAGAGATAGAGCAACACAGGAGAAGGTGGGGGGGAGGGGGGTCCCCAGTGAAGCCAGGCACAAAATCTAGAAAGGAAGCTAAGGCAAAACAGGCCCAAGTCCTGAGCATACCGTTTTGCCCCTGGACACCCTGTCCAAATCAGTCTCGTTTCTGACCCATCTGTCAGAGCTTTCTGCTTCCGTACCGTTATTATTTTACTTTGTACCATCTCCAGTGGCTTTGGAGGAAGGTGGGTCCCCAGGTCCCTGCCTCCTCTGGACTTGGTCTTCCTGCCCTTCCAACCTGGCAGTGACCGGCAGAGCTGACTTCCTCCTGGGCCACCTGCACCTGTCTGGCCCCCTGACTCCCCTTCCATGTCCCCTATGCCCTCCATCGCCCATTCTCTGGGCCCCAGACAGCCCTTCCTCCAGGGGGAGGGAGCTGGTTTCCTGGGCAACTGGTGGGGAACGGGGAAAAGGGGGAGGAGGCTGGTATTCCTGCCGGTGAGGGCTTGGAGGAAGCATATGCCATCCCGGCTGCCCTGTGAATTATTCAGCGGCCGTGAGAACTGACTCACTCCCAGTCTGCCGTCTTCTCCCGAAACCTTCCTGCTATCTCCTCCCCAGCAAGCCCTCTCTCCCTCTGTCTGGGGGAACTTAAACCCCTGTCTGGGGCCTCTGCCCCCAGAATGTCCTTCTCTGCGTATCTTTAAATCTCCCACCCGTATTTATTATTACTTATTCTTTGGCTCTCTCCTTTGAGCCACTGTCTGGCTGTTTCCTCTACACTCACCACTGTGCTCAGTGCACAGATGTGGAAACTGTACCCACTTGGGTAGGTGAAATAATGTGTCCAAGATAATACAGTTATGAAGCGACTGAGTCAGAATTAAGCTTGGGTCTGACTCCAGGGCCTGTGTTCTTGGGTCTTGGCCTGGTTCTAGGAGCAACGGAGAAGATTCTCTATAGAGTCTGTCCTGGGGCCGCCTCGCGGGCTGGCAAGTGGGTGTTAGATACGGCAGACGAGGCTGGTGCAGGGTTTGACCTCGTGAGCTGTGGATCTGAATCTAGAACCTGCTCAGGGGTGTCGCCAGTGAAGCGGCCCTTCTACCACAGGTCTATTGCAGGTTTGGCCAGAGTGGAGGTTCCTTAGAGGTCTTCTGGCCTGGCCACCTCACCCTTTAGAGGAGCAGGGCCAGGCCTAGATGCCTCGCCAGCAGCCCGCGGGCCTCTCTCTCCTGCGCCCTGGCCGTTCTGAGGAGAGGAAACCCTGCTCAGGGAAACCTGGGTGAAGTTTCAATACTGGGGGTAAAGGTTGCTCACAGAGGGGCCCCAGGGGAGACCTGGGAGAAGGGTCAAAGGAGCTGTGACCCAAGATGGCAGCGGCTGTGGAGGCCCCAGGGTAGTCTCTGGTCAGGCCCCAGGAAGCACCCTGGAAAACGTAGCAATGCCCCAGCAATCCAGGTGTGGACCTGAGGGGCCCCCACAAGGGGTTCAAGGGCTGTGACCACTCACGGGCTGTCGTTCTGAGGTGCAGACAGACATGTTGTGCTTGGAGGCCAGGAAGGGGCACTCTCCCTGGCTCACTCAGGGACTCAAACACGTGTTGCAATTTTTTATCTAGTCGGTGGGGCTTCCTGTAACTAGGGACGCCTCCCTGAGAGGTTATATGTTGGGATCTCTCGAGGCCCCAGGCTCCCGAATTTGTTATCCCCCCGCCCTGCTCCACGTGCTTGATGAAGTTGGCACGGATAATCTCATCTCCCATTATGTTCCCGAGGGGCTCGTGACCCCTCCGGAGTTGCCAGCGGTGCTGTGTTTCTGTTTAGACTCGGTTCAGGGATCAAATCAAGAAGGGTCATCTTCATTGGAATTTTAAAAATGAGCCACCTTGTGAGAATAAGGCTTGGGTCACCGTAGCATCCACCCAGCAAGGCACTTCTGGGTACCCCTGAACCTTTGCTCACAGGGTTCAGCTGTGATGAGGTTCAGATCTAAGGCTGGTGAGGGAAGGGGCAGAGGCTGGTGGTCGGAGCAGAGGAGTTAGCCTGCTCAGGCATGTCATCTGGTGTCTCAAATGCAGTGGCTCCCCCCCCCACCCCCAGGCCCAGGCCAAGGCTTATCTCACAGCAGGCAGGTCCCCTCCCAGTTTCCTGTCCCTGGGGACACAGCCCCCATCTGAAGCTGTCGCTGAGGTGGGGGGCATTCCGTTGCAATCTGGAGGGCTGCCACTAGGCGGACGGTGGGGGTCTGTCCCCTTGAACAGAAAGCCTCTCCATGGTTGTGGATAATTGTAAGCATATTTAATGTTTTCCCAACTCTATGCATTGTAAAAACAAAACAAGAGAAAACAAAACCCCGATTCTGTGTGTGTGTGTGTGTGTGTGTGTGTGTGTAATATGTGTCTATGTGCCGTCGAATTTATTAAATAACAAAGCGTAACAACTAACTAATCTCTAATGACTACATATAAAAAGTGATGGCTAATTTAGAGCAAGATGTAGAAATAGCCAAACATGTGGGCAAATCAGGAATCCGCACCGGCCCCTCCGCTGGCAATAATTAAGCCTAATTTTATTTTGACTCTCAACTTCCCTCATTCTCAGGGCAATTTAATTTGGGCTTCTCTGAGGCTTGTCTGAGCCCCTGAGACCTCTGGTCAGCTAGACGAGGTGTTAAACCCCGAGCCTTTGCTTTCTGCGGCTTTGACTGTCCCGGTGAAAGAACCTTATCTGTGATTGCTTTCTGCAAATCCTGGCAAGGCCTTTGGTCCCCTTTGTCTGGGCTCACGGCCCCTTCCTCTCCCCCTTTCGCTGTGAAAAACGGACGAGACAGGGGATCATGCTGCACACGGGCTACATTTTCCAAGGGCTGTCTTTTTTCCAGTTATAAAAAAGCATTTCCTCACCCTGACCCCTTCTCCCGGCCAAACTTATCAACCTTTGGAGATGTGTCTTGTCTGAAATTTCAGTCTGCTTTTAATTCTTGAGGTCATCCATTAACCTCGTGACTTCACGGCACTTTGGCTCAGGCAACCTCCTCTTTGTGCAACTCTGCCCTCTGTTATGGAGGTTTCGAGTTAGGGCAATTACAAGTTATCTCAGCCTTAGGTTTTTGAAACATGATGAAAAGTGCATACTGACATTTTAAAATGAAAATGTGCGCCTTCCCCAAGGGAGCTGTGATCTGGTAGAGGATGTGTCAGAGTCTAAGGGGTCTTAGGACCATCAAGGGAGCAGGTCATCGACCCCCACTCTTTTCTGCCTCCCCCCCCCATACCCAGGCACTTGTTGCTGTCTACCCCAGAGCCTGGCAACCTTTAAGTCTGGGGGCAGGAGGGAAGTCAGGAAGGAGCTAGAAACAAGACAGGAGAGAGGGAAGGACAGACACCCTGAGCTCGGTTCAGATAAAAAAAAAAATTTGTTTTTTCAGTGCAAATAGGTGGTTTTATTTATTTATTAAAATTTTTTTTTAACATTTATTTATTTTTGAGAGACAGAGAAAGGCAGAGCATGAGCAGGGGAGGGGGAGAGAGAGAGATACAGAATCCGAAGCAGGCTCCAGGCTCTGAGCTGTTTGTTAGCACAGAGCTTGACGTGGGGCTCAAACTCACGAACTGCGAGAACATGACCTGAGCTGAAGTTGGATGCTCAACCGACTGAGCCACCCAGGCGCCCCTGTTCAGTTCAACTTTTAACATTCACAAAGCACTTGCTGAGTGCCAGGCTTAGTCCAAAGTGTTGGAAATTCAGAGCATGACCAGCCATAGAAGTTGTGGGGTACAGTGCAAAATGAAAACGTGGGGTCTTTGGTTCAAAAACTATTTCAAAATTTCAAGATGATGATATAGAACGTTAAATCAAATGTGTGTGAGGGAGGGGCCAGACACATCCCAAGGTGCCTTGGCGACCCGAGGAATATAGTTGGAAACACATTGACAGGAGAGCCTGGGGCAGGGACCCCGTGCAGGTGGTTCACGTCTGGGACCATCTCAGGGAATAGGGAGATGAAGGCAGGGAGGGAGAAGCCACAGTAGGAGTAAGTTATTAAGGTTGCTTCTGGGGCCAATGGGAGCATGTTCCCATGAAATGACCTATGAATGTTCCAGAACCGTCTTGCCTGAAGGATCAGCGCCGAGGTGTATTTTCCCAACCTTCTAACCCCACTGGTTGAAGGGTGCCCCTGGGGACACTAGCTTTCTTGCATTTCTGAGTTGAGCTTTTACTACAACCAAGTGAGTTCCTAAGCTCCTGGAATGTTTGAGAAGGTCCTGGGGGGCAGCAGAAAGATGCCCGGACACAACCCCTTTGAGGTGGGACTTTTCAGTGCTGTGGACCCGAGCTTGCGGAGAACTGGCCACAGGCAGGAGGGGCTGACATCGCAGGTGGGGCTGGGGGGGGTGCGGTTCACAGGTGTCTGCTCCAAAAACTTTTGAGCAGGGGAGGGACATGGTCGTTCTGCATGTTGGGGGCTCTTCCCTGGCATCTGGCGAGGAGACAACCACCAGAAGAGGGGACAGGATCTGCCCTGTCTGTGCCCCCACAGCCCTCGAAGGCCCCTCCCCTGCTCTCACAATTACTTTGGGCCCATCCTCTGGGGCCTAGTTATTTCCTCCTGCTGCTGCGCTATCAGGGGCCAGGCCCGGGGTTGATTAGATCTCCTGGGCCAGCGACCGGTGGGCCCGGTTGTCACAAGTCGCTGCCTAAGCAGCCTGGCGCCTTCCCATTTGTCACCGATATTAGCACTCTCACAATGACCTGCCTGGAGTTCGAGAACGGGTCCCGGACGGCCAATGTGGATTTCCAATTTAGAATTTCCGTCCATTTACCAGAGAATCACCCCTAAAGAACACCATTTGCGGAGCTGACAAAGGCCAAATTAGATTTCAGATTCCACCACTGAGTGTCGGTGACAGGCCGAGGGCAATGAGACAGCGGAGGGGAAACTGCAAACACCACGTTTGCAGGAAGACGTGCCGGCTCGTCCTCTCACCCACAGCCCCTATTTCTCTGCAGCTGACCTGTTTCTCTGGTCCTATTTCTCTGAAGCTGCCTCTGCCCTCGGCTCCGTGAACATTCTTAGCCCAGGTCCCTTTCTGTGACTTCTTTGACCTGTATCTGTCCCTTTGCGTTCCAGGCATCTTTCCTCGGTCCCCTCACCCTCTCCCTGCCTTTGCTTCTTGTGACCATGTTTCCCTGCATCCAGCCCCTGGACCTCTTTCTCTGGGGATCTGCCTCATCCTCTGTCCACTTTTGGTGGCCATCTGATTCCACGGATGGAAACCTCTATTCTGTGCGATCCGAGGGCTGTGGCAGAGATGATGCCACGTGTTCCCCGGAGCCTATTGTATTCCTTCCCTGGGCAAGTTGGAAGACTCTGGAAAGGGATAATGTTAGCTTGAGGCTCAAAGCATGAACAGAAGCCAGCCATGGGATGAATGGGAGAGAGCATCTCGGGCAGAAGCTGGGATCAGTGTTCTAAGGGGCAACGGTTGGCCTCTGGGGACTGACAGAGGCTGAGACGACTGGATGTGCCAGAGGGAGTTATGGGTTCCAACTCCGTACTCCCCTGTAGTGGTATGATAGATCCACACACCCGCAGTGGCCTCCTGGCGGCAGGAGCAGGAGCGCATTTCGCCACTGTTTTCTTTTAGGGCTTGATCATGTGACTTGCTTTGGCCAATGAGATGTTGGTAGACGTAATGGAAGTAGCAATTTGAATTGTACTTGTGTGATGGGCTTGTGGTCTTGGGTTCTGCCACTGCTGAGAGAAGGGCATGCCCCAGAGTGCCCCGGAACAATGAGAGATACGCGCAGGGCTCTACACTGTCCTCCTCATCTGCCTCTTGAGGCCAGATGGGGCTCCTGTGTCCCAGGCTCGTCTGGCCAGCTGCCCGTTACTCACCATCCTGCCTCCTGCTGGTGCTCTGTGTGGGTCAGTGTTGTTTCCATCATGTTCGTTCCTCGGGTCAGAAAGGTTGTCTTCACCTCTGGCATACAAGCAGTTCCCAGGTCCTGTCACGCTGACCTCCTTAAGAGACCTGACTGATGCCCTTCCTCCTCCTCCAACATCTCCCGGGAACCTTCTCTGACCTTCTAGAGAGGCAGGGCCCTTATCATATGCTTTTCTGCTTCTCTGCTCTTCTCCTGGGCAGCACTTAATTACACTTGCAATGAAATAAATCATCATATATTTACTTTTTTTAGTGTCTGTATTTCTGCTAGACCGTGAGGGCAGGGGCTGTTTCTGTCCTGACTGTCTGTGTATCCCCAGTACCTGGCATAGCTGGTGTATAGAAATACGTACGGGGGGTCTGGGCAGTAACGGGCAGGGGTTCGAGACTGGGGAGCGGTGGGGCCAGTGCCCTGGTGTTCGGCACCTGCTCAGAAGAGCACTTAGTACGCTCGGGTGCAGAGCCCTGAAACTCTTTGCCCGGGCTCCCCCCGCACATCTCTGAAAACAGCGGCTGCTGAGGCTTTTGTTCTATGACAGGAGGCGAAGCAGCTACAAGGTCCTTAATCACCTCTCCACAAACATGGGGAAGCCTCATTAATCCCAGTGAGCGGATGATCTATTGTTTCCAGCTCAGGTCTCCGGTGGATGGGCCTTCCTCTGCAGAGGCGGGAACCCCATGCACGCACAGGGGCTGCCCATCCCCTTCTCTCCTGCACTTGACCTGCCAAGACTTGGTGATGGGACCCCTGGTGGGGCTCTTGGCCCAGGTGAGCCCCGGACTGAGTCCAGGACCAGTCCTCCACGGTGACCATTGCTCTCCTACCCCATGGGCAAAGTTGAAAAGCTGCATTATGTCCTGTGCTGCGGGGAAAGTAGCACTCAACGCGCTGTTGGCGGAGGTAGGTGTGCGTGTGTGTGTGCGTGTGTGTGTGCGGGTGTGCATGTGTATGCGTGCCATCTGGTACCATGGGTGGTTAAACTCAACTCTGGAGCCAGACCGAGTTAAAATCCCAACACTGGCACTCGGCAGCTACGTGAGCTTGGACAAGTCCCCTGTCATCTGTGTGCCTCTGTGTTCTCATCTGTAGAGTAGGGATAATAGGGGCGTCTCCTCATAGGGCTCTTGTGAGAGCAGGTAAGCTGACATGTGTAAAGACTAGGTTTAGGTCCTCCTCTGTCGGAACTGAAACGCTGCAAAAGCCCTATTCCTTCTCCTCACCCCAAACCTCAGGGCGAGGGTTGCTATGGAAACGTGGGGTGTCACTGGCTTCTCCTCGGCCAGGGTTTTGGGTCCTTCTTGGAAGTGAGACTCTAAACTCCTCCTGGCTTTGCTTCTGACTTGTGTGAACTGGAGCCATTTGCCTTTCCGCGAGGCTTCAGTTTCTTCACCTGCACAACAAAGGAGCTGGCCTAGAAGAGACTCGAATTTTATTCCATGTGCCACTTCGGGTCGGCTGGCGGCAGCCAGAGACCTGGGTTGAGAAGGATTCTGGAGCCGCATTCAAGCTCTGTGGGAGAAAGTACCTGGGATTGATTAGTGATGTCGGCAGTGGACATCGGCAGTGGATGGGAGAGTGGGACATTTTGTACTTACCATCCCTAAGCTAGACGCTTAATTTCCGAGGGTCCACCTTCTTGATCTAAAGGTGTTCAGTGCTGTGCATGTTCAAGATGAGAATCATTAATAATCTAGACATACTCTAGGCATTAGTCCCAGGAAGCCACTGTGCTTTAATAGTATTCGGGTTCGGGGGGGGGGGGTGGAAAGGAGTCTTCTAAAGCTCTGTCCCCATTTACCCATAAAGGTAGCTGGTGGTCACCAGGAAGGAGAGAGAGATTTTGGCTCCCGGGAGTGGAACCCACATGGAGTTGGGAAGCATGTGGGCAGGAAATAACTAGCCTGGGAGGGGCCAGGATAGTGAGCACCAGGGGGTCCCATGGAACACACACAGCACTGGGAGAGTTACTTGGGGCTGGAAGGGGCGGGATAGACACTAAGAACAAGGGAGCCAAACTTACAAGTGTTCTTGGGGCTGGCTGTGCCCAGAGAGGGGCTGGTGGTTGGGCTGGGATAGAGGAGGCCTCTCTGGGAACTCCTTCCAGAGCACTCCAGCTCAAAGCCCTACCATATTGGCCTCTTTTTAACAGAGCTCTCTCCTGGACCTTGGAATTGGGAAGCCAGGGCCAGGAAGCCAAGGCCAAGAAGAACTCGCTGGGCTTGGGCTGCAGCCTTGAAATGGGAAGCTCCGAAAGCAGAGGGTTTTTTTTTTTTCTGGAGCCTCCTTGGAAGCCTTGAGGTCATTATGGATTGCAAGGTATGGAAGAGGTGGGGACAGAAAATGTGAATAAGGGCTCTATTCTTGGTGATGGAGGTTTTTTTGGAGGACATCTGTCACGGGCCCAAGGGTTTCCTAGCCTGCAGGCAATTTTAGAATCGATAAAGTTCATAAGCACAGAGCTCATCAACAATTAAGCTCGTGTAACCATCTCTCTCTTTATAAATTCACTGAAAGTTAGGAGAGCGAATTTTCCTTGTTCTTTAAATTTATTGTCTGCTAACTCAATCAAGGTTCTTTTAGTAACTTAATTGTTCCTGGATTCAGGAGCTCCGAACTCAACAAAAGTGTTAGAAATGAAGTTGATAGTTTAAAAAACTTTATTCTGTAGCCAGCAAGTACCCCTTCATATCTTTAGACAAGGAGCCATTTTCTGTACTTAGGCTCTAAACACACAAGCCCAGGGCACGGTCTATGGAGCTACGCAGCTGGGGTCACATATAGCTCTGGTAGTCAGACAGACCTGGGTTCAAGGTTCTTCCTCTGCCCTTCACTGCCACATGCAGGTTTGTGACCTTGGGCAAATAACGTAGTCTACTTACACTTCAGTTTCTTTACCTATAAAGATGGGTCTAATAATACCTACCTTGCAAGGTTGTATGATTTAGTAAGGTACATAATTGTATTTAAAGCACGCAACAGAAGGCAGTCTGACGCGTAGAAGGTGCTTAACAAATGGTAGCTATTATTATTTTTGGAGTAAATGCAAATTCGCAGTAACATTTAGCTGCAGGAAAGCATGGCTTCAGCCACTCATGCCGTAACACCTCGATACGATAACATAAATACAGGAGCACATAGCTACAGGCTACAGCTAGAGCCCTACTCATGATGCAGAAGTTGCCACTTATCTGTGGCTTTGCTTTCTGCAGTTTTGGCTACCTGCGGTCAGTTTGGGTTTGGAAGCAGACAGTCCTCCCTCCGACGTATCATCAGATGGTCAGCAGTAGCCTAACGCTATGTCACATGCCTGCATCATTCACTCACTTCATCTGGTCACGTAGGCATCGTATCATCTCACGTCAGCACAAGAAGAAGGGGGAGTATAGAAGGCTAAGATATTTTGAGAGCTACCACATTAACATAACTTTTATTACACTATATTAGTATGATTGTTTTATTTGTAGTTATTGTTGTTAACCCCTTACTGTGCCTAATTGATAAATTCAACTGTATATATATATTTCAGTGCTATCTGAAATTTCAGGCAACCCCTGGGGGTCTTGGGACGTATCCCTGTGGAGAAGTAGAGCCTACTGTATCAGAATCAGTTGCGTGGTTACAGTAATAACTCATAGATGCAGTAACACACACAGCCACAGTTACATATACACGTGATAATTCTCAGCCACACTAAGGTAGATACGTAACAAAGTAACAGAGCCAAAGTATCAACATGCCGTATCACACAATACAGTGATATGTATGTGATAGTAATATATAGATACATAAAGCTAGATACAGTACAAATAAATACTGTAAGTTTCAGCTAAGGTAATATTCCCTGTAACAGATAGATAGCTCCAAAATTACGTGGATCCCATAATATGGTTACAGCGTCTTATGGGAATTGTCATGGATAAGTACAAGGACAGGTGGACAGAGGAATGCACCGTTAAAGACCTGTAGGAGCACTGATACAGACAGGTCGTGTTGCGTCCAGCGTTCTCTCTGCAGTGGGAGTTTTTACACTTTTTGAGCTGTATCTTTTCTAAGAATCTTACAAAAGCTGTGGCTACTCTTCTTAGAAAAAAAAAAAAAAACACCTCCCTAAATGCATTTGTAAATGGCAAAATTTTGTACCCAGATAGCCTTAGCTCTAGCCTGGTATTTAGGCACCCTGGATTCAAATACTTGAGAATCAGAGCAAGGAGAAATAATCTCTCAAGAGATCGGACTTCAGTCGACAGGCAGGGCACAATCCAGGCTGGTGCCTCGGTCTTCTTCCTGCTTACTGGACTCTGATCCGATTTGGCATTTAGGTGACCCAGACTCTCATTCTGCTGGGGCAAGCAGGAACCTATCTCTCTTTTTCTCTGATCATGGTTTCGATGCCCAGCTACTCTTGTTTGCTAATCTTACCTCTGCTGAGGCCATCAGCTTTGTCTGAGCAAACGTTTCTTTTGACCAGTGTCCTGTAAACCCCCAAAGGTCAGTCCCCAGTAGAGCACACATGGGCCGGTTGGGTCTTTTGTACAGGGATATTAGCGGCTCCTGCAGCCTGGCTGGCAGTGGAAGAGGAGTAACTACTTAGGGGCAGATGTTGGCCCCTGGAGCCAAGCTGATAGACTTCTTCCTAATCCTATTTCCCTGGACCAGTGTGGAGACCCAAGTCCTGACTTGCTTTATTAGTTAGCTACTGCTGCATAACAAAATATCCCCAAAGTTAGTTTAAAACAGCACACACTTATTATTGCTCATGGGTTTGCAGGTCAAGTGGATGGTTCTTCTGGTCTGGCCAGGTTTTAGCTGGACACACCTGTGCATCTGTGGTCAAATGGCTGGTCTAGGATGGCCTTGATTGGAGGAAGTGGCCCAGTTGGGAGCTCTTTCCACGTGTCTCTCACATCCCTCCAGCAGGCTTATCACATGGCGGCGTCCGGATTCTGAGCGGGACAGCAGGGTTGGGGGGTGAAGAGGGAGGAGAGGCAGAGAGAGACAGAGAGACAGAGACAGAGATGCAAGTCTCTTGAGGCCTGGGCTTAAAACTGGCGCCCTGCCTTAAAACTTCTGCTACATTCTTTTAGTCACAGCAAATCATAAGATTCAGGGAGTGAGGAAACAGACTTCACTTCCTGATGGAGGGGCTGCTGAGTTACATTGCAAGGGTGTTGATACAGAGAAGAGCAGAGGATGAGGGCTATTTTCGTAATCACTCAACCACACATGCTGTTTCAGGGGTCATTGCCGGGGCCTCTGCTGAGCCCTCGTTTGGATCCTTGAGCAGAACTGGGTTGTGGGGGAGATTTCCAAGCCCGCATGCCTGATGCCTGGCTCCGTGGGGTCAGCGGGGCACAACGTCTGACCCTTAACCCTCACAAGCTCCTCTTCCTCTTGGCTAATTGGTCCAGGGTTACCCCACTGGGATCCCAAGTGGTGTCTCCACTGGCTTCCACCTGTGCCTTGCAGGATTTTCCTCACACAATGAGCTGGGCCACATTTCTCTCCTGGGAATTTGGAGTTGGGGTGCAGAGGTCTTGGGACAGTCAGTGGTGAGTGGACTCAGAGGGCTCACGGTGTGATCCCAGGGTGGGGGGAGAAAGCAGGGAGACTCAGAGAGAAGCAGGGCGGAGACAGGCCAGCCGGGGCCAGAACAAAAGTGGAGGGAGAAGAGGCCAGGCCCCAGTTTCCATAAAACCTTGGTGAACTTTATCTTCTGTCCTTGAATCCAGGGGAACCTCTGTGTCTCTATGCCGCAGTCCTCACTCTTGCTCAAGAGGCCTGACGGGGGCTCTATTCCTTTTAACCGGACACTGTTGATTATAGGACTCCTTTTGGGAGAGAGGGCAGGCCAGACATCTCAGCTTCCGTGGCAGGGTGCCCAACTGGAGAGCGCCCAGCTGGGACCCCCCCGGCTCTCTCATGTATCCCTCCACACGTGCCAGTGCGTCTGGCATTGAGAGCTCAGCCATGACAGCACTAGCTCTTTAGATCTAGCTTCTGCCCTAAATCAGAGAGATAATTGGTATCTGACAGAAGGGATAAGAAGGTCACTGAGATTCGTTTCTGAACATACTAGAAGCTCGTAGGAAGAGGGCCACATCACTCATCACAGAGATGGTTTCTCTAAACTAGGTTTGAATGCTCTTCTTCCTTTTGCTTTCATATAGGGCTGATCAAGAAACAGACACCTGAAAAGGGTTTCTACACCTTCTTTTAAACTCTCATTGAAAGCACTGTCCTTTAAATATCTTCTATATAGAGTCCTATGAGGGTGATGAATTCCTTTAAAAATTCACTGATAGATACATGTCACGAAGAACATTTCACAAGAGAGACTTCCAAAATCCGATCTTTTCGCCTCTTGCCACGACTGCCAGGGAGCTCACACTACTTGCAGACAGCTCCTGATGGCGCCCATGTCTCTCCGAAAGCATCCTCTGGCTGGGGGAGAATCAACGAAGGATGAGCCTTGATGAGCTTCGAACGGAGAGACTGCGGTCTCCAAGTGGGGGTTTCAACATGATCTTTTGGAAGTGGGAAGAAAATACCAGGGCTGCCGTGTATGTTAATTTATTTAAAAACAAGAGCCGGGGCGCCTGGGTGGCGCAGTCGGTTAAGCGTCCGACTTCAGCCAGGGCACGATCTCGCGGTCCGTGAGTTCGAGCCCCGCGTCAGGCTCTGGGCTGATGGCTCGGAGCCTGGAGCCTGTTTCCGATTCTGTGTCTCCCTCTCTCTCTGCCCCTCCCCCGTTCATGCTCTGTCTCTCTCTGTCCCAAAAATAAAATAAAAAAAAAAAAGTTGAAAAAAAAATTTAAAAACAAGAGCCAAGTTCATCTTTCCTAACAGTTCACATATGGATTGACACCCTGGTGTCCTGTCATATGTCAGGCAGTCACAGGATACGAAACGGCCAAGGTAGACGGAGGGAGGAGTGGAGCTCCACAAGCAAGGGGGTTAGTGGTATGTTTGGCCTCCTCTGTCACTTCTGGTTCTATATTTCCAGTTTATACGTGGTTGGTTGAGGGATCTATGGGTTATGCCATCTAGTTTGATTTTCAATTTTTTATTTGAAACTTAAAAAAAATTTTTTTTTTTAATTTATTTTTGAAGGAGAGAGAGAGAGAGAGACAGAGCATGAGCAGGAGAGGAGCAGAGAGAGAGGGAGACCCAGAATTCGAAGCAGGCTCCAGGCTCTATGCTGTCAGCACAGAGCCCGACGCGGGGCTCGAGCTCACGGACCATGAGATCATGACCCGAGCCGAAGTCAGAAGCTTAAATGACTGAGCCACCCAGGCGCGCCTGAAACTTTTAATTGAAGTATAATCTCTACACAGAGAAGTGTACAAATCATAAGGATACAGGTCAATGGATCTTTGGGAAGTAAGCACATCCATATAAACGGCACTCAGAGTAAGAAACATAACAGAAAAAAAAAAAGTAAAAGTGCCAGCAGACCATTTTTATGCCTCCTTTTTTTTTTTTTAATTGATTTACCATTTTTTTAAAGTAGGCTCCAAGCCCAGCATAGAACCCAACGTAGGGCTTGAACTTACGGCCCTGAAATCAAGACCTGAACTCAGAGCAGGAGTTGTACACTTAACCGACTGAGCCACCCAGGCGCCCTTGTGCCTCCTTCTGGTCACTCGCTGCCCCTGGCGACCCCCATCCTGGTTTTAACAACCGCCTACTCGTTTTGCATGTGCTTGAACTTTGTGTAAATGAAACAACGTATTCGAATTCTATTCAGCATCACATTTGTGAGGCTTCTGCAGGTCGCATCGTTTGTATTTTTGTTGATTTGCTTGTTGACTTCCGTTGCCAAGTTGTTTGGATAGTTCATTGGTTCTCCCCGCTGTATAACATTCCATCGCGCACATATATCTATTCCCCCATTAACGGACGTTTCTGCCGATCCCAGTTTGGGCTTCAATGAGCAGGGCCGCCAAGAACACTTTGTGTACGTTCCTTTATGAGACAGCCCCATTTCAACGACAGCAACCCTCACGAAGTGGGCAGTGGCTTTACAATTTCCTGTAAAGACACCATGGATGGAAGATAATCCTCATGGATGCAAGCTCCAGCAAATAGCTAGAAGATGGCAAAGCCTGAGACTTCTCCACATGGGAGGGGTGGGTCAATCGCGATGGTTCAGTCAGCTCCCGTGTGACATTGGACAAACAAGGAGGAAATCTGAAGAAGACTCTGCTGGGTGGATTTCCACACCTGACAAGTAACGATGAGCCTTGACACCTTCGCTGACGAGGGCGTGAAGTGTCTGCAGCGAGCAAGCGTGGATGTCATCGGAGCCACAGGACCAGATATTTGTGAGCCTCTACTCGGCACAGGGCGGGACGGACTCCTTGGCCTGGTTGGAGTTAAGTGTGGCCATGTGACTTGTTTTGGCTATTGAAATCTGAGCAGACGTGACCTCCAAACAGACGCCTTGAGCGCCGGTGTGCGATTGATCAGTTCTCTTTTCCTTTTGCCACAAGGGCTGAGAATATTCCGGAAGGAAGCGGCTTGGTCAGGCTGGATCCCAGAGTGACGGCGCTGTGGCCCAGAGCCCACAGCTGACCTGTGATGTGCCCAGACGTGCAACAAATCAGCACTGCTTTAAGCTACAGATGTTGGGAATGTTTGTTACCGTGTCGTAAGCTAACCTCTCCTTACTGCTACAGAAATAGCCTTAAAAATGAAGACCCACAACCCAGAGACAAATCTGTCATTTCTCTTTTTCAGTGACGTCTAAAGTTATGAGATGCTCCCTCTGGTTCTTTACACAATGTTCTGCTACCTTGCGACACATATTTAGATGCTTCTTTTGAGATTTTCTCACTTAATCGTGAAAGTTTAAAAGCCACACACCATCAAGGAAATGCTTGTTCTCCCTCAGGCAAGATGGATGAAATAATCCACAGAAACCAATCCACGGACGGACTAAAATGCATTCCTTTGTCAGCAAATGTGGCTGGAAGATGCAAAGAATATGCTGCCGTAGATGTGAAGCGACAAGTAGCAAGTGGGTGATCTGCTCTGAGTTGAAAGTACACGAGTTCCTAATATGCCTCGGTCTGTGATGTGTGTTAGATTCGGGTTCAGTGATGAGATACACAAAGAGTTACTTCTTTTTTTTAATTTTTAAATTTTTTTTAATGTTTATTTATTTTTGAGACAGAGAGAGACAGAGCATGAGCAGAGGAGGGGCAGAGAGAGAGGGAGACACAGAATCCGAAGCAGGCTCCAGGCTCCCTGCTGTCAGCACAGAGCCCGACGCGGGGCTCGAACCCATGAACCATGAGATCACGACCTGAGCCGAAGTCGGGTGCTTAACCTACTGAGCCACCCAGGCAGGCGCCCTGAGTTACTTCTTTTTTTAAAAGAGGCGTACCTGGGGCACCTGGGTGGCGCAGTCGGTTAAGCGTCCGACTTCAGCCAGGTCACGATCTCGCGGTCCGTGAGTTCGAGCCCCGCGCAGATGTTGAATCTCCTGCGCTCATCTTCTAATTTTCTAATCTCCAACATTATCTTTCCATTCTTGCAATTTTTATTTTTTTAAAGAGCTCTTCTTGGGGCACCTGGGTGGCGCAGTCGGTTAAGCGTCCGACTT
>NW_024412388.1:28290791-28329541 GCF_014898765.1 Herpailurus yagouaroundi
CAAAAATAAATAAACGTTGAAAAAAAAATAAAAAAAAAAGAGGCGTACCAGGGAGATATCATTTCAATAACCAACGACTGTTTCGGGGCGCCTGGGTGGCTCATCTGGTGGGGTGTCTGACTCTTGATTTCAGCTCAGGTCATGATCCCAGGGTTGTGGGATCGAGCCCTGCACTGGGATCCTTGTTGAGTGTGGAGCCTATTTGGGACTCTCTCTCCCTCCCTCTCTCTCTCTCTCTCTCTCTCTCTCTCCCCCTGTCCCACTCATGCTCTCCCTCTCTCTAAAACAATTTAAAATAAATAATAAAAGCACTGTTTTAAGGGAAAACATTATAAATATAACTATTGATAGAGTGGATGCTTTAACTACAAAACATGATTCCAGGTTGAAGTTACAGAGATTTGCTCCGAACATGCAAGTGACTCAAAGGCTCGCTGTTGAAGCAAAGAAATCTGAGGCCAGCAGTGCACACAATGATAAAGGACGCCATTGATGTGGTGCACACAATGATAAAGGACGCCATTGATGTGGCTCATATTATAAAAAGATCTTTAATATATAGTAGAATCCTTATAGTGTTTTGCAACGAGGGCATAGAGATTTGATTATTTTGTAATGAGATACAGAGATTTGATGGTTATCTTGTGGCAAAATACTTTAATGAGATGGGGAACTTCAAGATGAGTTCTGCATTTTTCTTCTATAGAAAAAGAAGTGTTTCAGACTTGCCTACTATTTTTGTAATGACAACCGGCTGTCAATACTATGTGATACAACCAAAAATGTTAAAATAAACTTTAAAATTTGAAATTATTTTAAATTTACGGCACAGTTTCAAAGATAGTAAGTACAGAGCATCCTTGCATACTATTTTCCGGGTCTCCGATAATATAACTTCTTACAGAACCAAGGTACGTTTGTCAAAACTAAAAAATTAACACTGGTACATGACTATTAACAAAATGCCAGACTTTGTTTGGATTTCACCAGTTTGTCCACTAATGTCTTTTTTCTGTTCTAGACTCTAATCCGGGATACTACATTGCTTTTGGGTAACAAATATTAAAAAAAAATTTTTTTTTCTTTTTTTTACATTTTTATTTATTTTTGAGAGACAGAGAGAGACAGAGTGCGAGTGGGGGAGGGGCAGAGAGAGAATGAGACACAGAATCTGAAGCCGGCTCCAGGCTCCGAGCTGTCAGCACAGAGCCCAATGTGGGGCTTGAACTCATGAACCATGAGATCATGACCTGAGTCGAAGTTGGATGCTTAACCGACTGAGCCACTCAGGTGCCGCCCCCCGCCCCCGAAAATTTTTTTAATGTTTATTTATTTTTGAGAGAGAGAGAGAGAGGGTGGGGGAGAGAGCGGGGGAGGGGCAGAGAGAGAGGGAGACACAGAATCCGAAGCAGGCTCCAGGCTCTGAGCTGTCAGCACAGAGCCCGACGCGGGACTCGAACCCACGAGACAGGAGATCATGACCTGAGTTGAAGTTGGACGCTCACCTGACTGAGCCACCCAGGCACCCCTTGGGTAACAGATATTTTGAAAGTAACGTGTGCGTGCACACACACACACACACACACACACACACACACACACATTTTGTTTGTCCTCACAGGGCCTTCTCTTCTCTCTGTTTATGTGTCTTCTCTTTGACTTTTTTTTTTTTTTAAGAGAAAGCATGAGAATGTTTATTTTTTTATTTTTTATTTTATCATTTTATTTTAGAGAGAGAGCATGAGTGGGGAAGAGAGGCAGAGGGGGAGAGAGAGAGAGAGAGAGAGAGAGAAAGAGGGAGAATCCCAAGCAGGCTCTACACTCAGTGTGGAGCCTGCCGAGGGGCTCAATCCCATGACCGTGGGATCATGACCTGGGCTGAAATCAAGAGTCAGATGCTCAACCAACTGAGCCACCCAGGTGCCCCTCTTCTGCCTCTTGTAAGGACACCTATCATTGGATTTAGAGTCCATCCAGCAATCCAGGATGGTCTCACCTCAAGATCCTTAGCTTAATTACATCTGCAAAGACCTTTTGTTTGCTATGCAAACAATGATTGGAAAGTAAACTGCTTCCTGGAAGAAACTCATGCTATGGAGAGAGCATTTAAAAAACATTCGCACATATTTCCATTGTTCTGTGATTTGGGGGATAGAAAATGATGTACCTACGTCACGTGTAGCAACTCTCCCGTGTGTGTAAACTAAAAACTTGGAAACGGAATTTTCAAACCTGTTTAAAAAAAAAAATCCTTTGGGGCGCCTGGGTGGCGCAGTCGGTTGAGTGTCCCACATCGGCTCAGGTCGTGGTCTCACGGTTCAGGAGTTCGAGCCCCGGGTCGGGCTCTGTGCTGACAGCTCAGAGCCTGGAGCCAGCTCTGTGTCTCTGTCTCTCTCTGGCCCTCCCCTGCTCACGCTCTGTCTCTTTCTGTCTCTCAAAAATAAATGGTAAAAAAAATTTTTTTTAATTAAAAAAAAAGAAAAAGAACTGATGGGGGTGACTGGATAAAGCAGTTTGGGACAGGGATAGCCATGGAACCAGCCCCTGGGGATGCTGAGAAGCGAGTAGCTCTGTGGAAGCTTGGGGGGGGGGGGTGCTTCCGGGAACAGAAGGGGTCAGAGCTGCCAGACTCCCACGGCATGAGCCAGACATCAGGCTCTGTGCCAAGGAGGCAATCAGGACTGTCATGACAGCGGTGGCCCGATGTCACTCCAAGTTCAGGGGAAGGAAAGGAATCTGGAAGAGGCCTGTTGCCCCAAAGCAATGTCCAGAGAAATCCTTTGTGCACTCATATACCTATCAAGTTGCAGTCCTTCCTAACCCCACCTTTCGGAACTTGTCTGGATGTGGGATTCCCTGTGGTTTTGGTGACAGCACCCGGTGCCTTCTCTGGATCCTGGAACCTCAGTCTGCTTGTCTCTGTGTTGCCTCTGCCCAGGCCAGACAAGGTCCTCTGGAACCCCTCTCCTGTGGCACTTCACATTGTCTACAGGGGGTTCTATCATTTGGGGCTATGCCTTGCTCCCCCTTGCTTGTAGTGGGTTGAATGGTAGCTCTTTTTAAAAAAAATTTTTTTATGTTTATTTATATTTGAGAGAGAGAGAGGCAGAGTGCGAGTGGGGGAGGGCAGAGAGCGAGAGGGAGACAGAATCCGAAGCAGGTTCCAGGCTCTGAGCCATCAGCACAGAACCCGATGCGGGGTTCAAACTCACGAACTGCGAGATCATGACCTGAGCCAAAGTTGAACGCTTAACCGACTGAGCCACCCAGGAGCCCCGAAAGGTAACTCTTAAAAAGATACATCTACATATCCTAGAACTTGTGCATGTGACCTTGTTTGGAAAAAGTGGCTTTGAAGATGTAATAAACCCAAGGATCTTGAGATGAGATCAGGCTGAGCTACCCAGTCGGTGGTAATCTGTTAAGGCAACCCCAGGAAACCAAGACACCCACTAACTTTTTTGTCCCGGCATCGATATCTGGGAAACCTTCTCTGGCCTCTCCAGTCTGGGATCTAGACCCTCCTTCGGGTTTCTGACCCGTCTCTGTGCCAGGCTTCTCCAATTGGCATTTATTCATGTGTATTAGAAAACATCTGGTCTACCTGATGAGCTGTTACTTTGCTGGGGTCACAAGCCTTGCCATTCTTATCAGCCATTGTTCTCCACCGCCCAGAAACAAGTCCACTGTATAATGACTATATCTTATTTTTGTTGAGAAGTTACCAAGTAAAAGACATTACGAGGAGCATTAAGCACAATAGCTTATGGATTCCTTGCATCATCCTTGCATGGAAGGTACCGTTATTAGTTCTATTATATAGATGAAGGTAACCGAGGCTCAGAGAGGTGACGTGACCTGCCCGACGTTCACACCACTAGTAAACAGAGTCAGGATTTGAACTTGGATCTTTGGCTCCAAAGCTTGCATTCTTAGCTTCTACTGCCTCAGCTAGCAGGTGCTCAGTAAAGATTTCTCAAAAAAAAAAAAAAAAAAAAAAAAAAAAGAATGATCCTCTCCTTAGGGCAGGATCCAGGCCTTCCTCCTCTGGGATCTGGTATGTTTACAGCAGCGTCTTGGTCAGGGGCCTTTGCCGGAAGCCACGTGGCACACAAGTCTGGCGAATGGGTGACCTGGCTTCACAGCCCAGAACAGAGAAATCCGTCCAAGCAGGGAAGGGTTGCAAGAGGTGTCACTGTGCCGTCTAGAAGCTTGATGGGGAGGGCCTGGGAGGGGTGATGACTCTGGAATTTAGAGTAGCTCCAGGAGCCCCACCTCTGCCAGCCCCAGGGGAATGCTGGGTGACGCTTTAGCAATGCGTGTTCACTGGTGAGCCCGGTATCCAAGCTAAGCTTAACTCCTGCTTGGCGTCCCCTGGTGTGTGTGTGTGTGTGTGTGTGTGTGTGCACGTGTGCATGTGTGTGCACGTGTGTGTGTGTGTGTGTTGAGGGGGGTGCAGTGAGAGGGGATAGATACAGGGGGGTGTGATACATTTCAGGCGATTTTTAAAAATCAAAAAGGGTTAAAATCAAAGTAGTATTTTGGTGCCTAAAGGGGGTAAACTCCCATTATCTCGAAAATTTCCTTTTGAGCAAAAGCCTGTTGCTGATAATTGTGAATAAATGAGGTGTTACCGTATTAATATTGTCGATAATGACAAACATTCGCGCAATTATTTTCAGGCTACGAGACATGCATGCATTCGTTCATTCATTCACTCACTCACTGGCCCTTGTATCATCAGATAGGAATGTTTACGGCTGTAAGATTTTGCATACCAAATAAGTGGCTTGAACCTAGCGGGTATTTCTTGCTCACAAACAAGAAATTTTAAGGTAGGAGGTGCCGGGTGGATCTGGCAGCTGAATGATATCCCTGAGGAGCCACGTTCTTTTCTTTCTCTTCTGCCATCCTCGCTAACGGTGACATTTCCTGTGGTTACCAGTTGTCATCTGCAAATACCTCACCTCCCAAAGCAGCCTGGAAGGCGTGAGGAGGAAGAAAGGTCCAGAAGAAGGAGAGCCCTGTTCCTGCGCCTCCCTCCTTTCGTCCCGGATGGAAACCTGTCCCCAGATCCTCAGGTGACTTTCCCTTATATCTCATTGGCTAGAACTGGGTCACGTGCCCACCCCATTCACGGTAAAGGGGAACAGTGTCGGCATGACTTATTTAGAGCCATCAGGCACCATTGTTGCTGGGCCTGAATTTGGGGTCTGTTAGCAAGAGGGAAGGCAGGGTGGCCATCGGGTTGGCCGCATCCATTCGTTCCACAAACATCTTTCCTGTGCCTGTTCTAAGTGCAAGGGCCACACAAATGATCGAATGGAGTTCTGGTGACTGTCCTCTGTTATCTCCATGTTACGGATGAGCAAACTGGCTCAGACCACCGAACCGACCTGCCCAAAGCCCCCGTCCAATGGGGGTGATTCAGAATTCGACCCCACGTCGTTCTGAAGTCCATACTCTTTCCACCACAGGGAGCTGCCTCTTTGCACTGACCTGTCTGACTCACTGACCTGGGTGCGTGGCCCACAGCCTCCCTGGCAGGACGCTAACGGGGCTGTTTTATGCCCTGATCTCTCCTGGGATTTCTGGAGTCCCAGGATGCTCCTGGGGGATACAGATGGGAGATACCCCCTCTCTAACAAGCAGGCAGGCTCCCTGCAGATGGGCCCCAGATGGTGGCATTATCTGAGCAGTGGGATGGAGGCGGGGGAGGGGTACTGGGAGAGGGTGGGGGCCAGGCGTGGCCAGCCAAGTGTTCGCTGGAGAGCATGGCCCAGCCTGGAGGGACAGTGCCGTGTAGGTTCAGAGCTGCTGGCCTGTGACACGTTTGGCCAAAGTTGGCACCACTGGCCCAACCCTGACACTTAACTTTTCCCCAGGATCAGGGATCAGTGCCTGGTAAATAGTGGGGCGGTCTCTGGGCTTGTTGGGGCTTCTCGGGGACAGGAGCGCTCCTGGCTGGGTCTTCACCTTTGGGCGCTGACCCCATCTGCAGACCTGAGCTCCAGGAAGCTCTTAGGTGGCTCTCTCTCATCGCCCACCCTTCGTGCCACATGAGGCAATAAGAGTCGGGTGCAGTCAGGAGCCTGGCCCTCAGGCTCTGCCTCCCAGCTCACCACTGATTCGCTGTGCAACGTTAGGCAGGTCATTCAACCTCTCTGTTCCCAGGTTTTCTCACCCGTCAAACGGGACCAATAATGGCGCCAACGCCATGGGATTGTTTTGAGGGTTGCATAAGTTAGTGTGTGAAACACTTTGCTCAGCGTTCGGTGCATGGGGAGTGCTCTATGGGCATCAGCGGGCCTTACTGTTTCCGCCACCCACCCGGCCCCCGGCACCGTACGGGTCTCACTAGTTTGTTCAACCCAGATGTCAGCTGGATGTCTCCTTGCTCTTGTTTTTAAATTTTTAATTTATTTTTGAGAGAGCGCGCGCGAGAGAAAGAGAGCATGGGAAGGGCAGAGAGAGAGAGGGAGACAGAGGATCCAAAGCAGGCTCTGTGCTGACAGACAGCAGCACGCCCGAGGCGCGGGCTCGAACTCATGAACCGCGAGACGGTGACCCGAGCTGAAGTCAGACGCTCAACCGACTGGGCCACCCAGGCGCCCCGCGGATGCCTCCTTGCTCTTGCATTTGAGTTAAGACTGGGGGGATCTTCCCAACTCCTGTGGCCGGGGGAGGTCCGTGACTTCTCCGGGACTGCCACGCGATCCAGGCGCCTGGGGTCTCTGGTCCCCACCACGTCACCTCAAGCCCACCTGGCTGAAAAATTCAGGTGGTTTTCACAGCAAATCCAGCCTCGCCAAGCGTTTCAGGAGAGAGAGCGATGGGGGTGGGGACGTCACGAGGCCCCGCTGGCCACATGGTGCCATCTCACCGCCCATCCTCCCGCCTTTCTAGGCCCCCCTCCCCCGCCCCGCTCCTCCCTCTGTTCAGCCAGGATGCTTCTCCCTGAGTCATACCAGGCGCTACCATTTGTCAAGCACTGGTTGTGGGCCAGGAACCACTCTAAGCACTCTGCAGTCACCTCATTTAAACCTCACGCGATGTCTGTGACTCTACGCTTTTCCTAGCCTCACTTTGAGGGGCAAGGAAATGGGCGACACGCTCGGCCCAGGCAGTGGGGCCCCGAGCCGGGGGTCCAACCATCCGCTGCACTGCTTGGCTTTTCTGGAAACCCTAGCTCTGGGCTCCGGGGCTGAGCCGATACCCACGTGAGCGCTCTGACTTGTCCTTTTTTCACTCTGTCTGTCTGTACCCACAGGGAGGCAGGCAGGTGCACAAGAAAGAGGATGAGCTCTGGTGCTGCTCAGACAGGAGTTCCGGCCTGGCTCTTGGGCCAGTCACCTCGCCTCTCGGAGCCTCAGTTTCCCCTCCTGTGAAGTGGCTTAATGACAGTATGCAGGTGGTCGGGAGGGTCAGCATGGGTGACCATATAATCAGCCTCTCTGTCCTCAGCTCCCAGCCTGGGTCACGCCGGAAAGGGCGCGTTGGGTCACATTTCCATGTCTTCAGGGCTGGCTTCTGTCTGTGCAACTGGCCTACGGTACGGTCTTTCTTGTTCTATCCCTTTCTCGTTTCTGTCTCTGGCTGAGTCCTCTCTCACAGCGAACTCCCGTCTCCCTGTGTTTGGGGTCTCCAGGGGCAGAGGGGCTGCTCTCCCCAGTGCCTCCAGACACCCCCCCCGCCCCACAAAGCCAGCCCCAGGACAGAAGGAACAGGCTTGTGGGGGACAGACAATCTCTGAGCGGATGGGTGTGCCTGGCCCGGCCCGCCGCAGGCCGAGAGGACACGGGCAGACGACCCGGGGCTGGGCCGTGGTGGGCATCTCCCGGTGGCGTGAGAGGCAAGCAAAAGCTCCTGTGCCCACAATCCGCCTAGTTCCCTCTGTCGGCCCCGTGGCCACCTCCCCGAGTAGAGCTGCAGAGTCGGAGGGTGACGGAGCTGGGAGTCCTCGTTTCCAGCCCCAGGCCCGAGCGGCTTTCTCCAGTCTGTTCTTTCCACTCCTCTCCCATCAGGGTGGCCCCTGACCCTCCCCCCCCCTCTTTCCCCGTCTCTGTCTCTGCTTCCCCACCTGCCTCCCCTCGCCGTCTCTCCCTTCCCCGTGCCCCTCTGTCTCCGCCTTTCCCATCCCCAGCCACAGAAACATGCTGACAGTTGCTTCTCCGGGAGGCGTGAAGACAGAGCTGGCAGCTGAGGAGCTGTGGAGGGGGCAGAGCCAGGAGCCTGGTGGAGGGGGACGTTCGGCATTCGGGGTGGAGAGCGGTGGTGTCCCGGCCAGCAGCCCCGGGAAGAGCCGCGGGGTCCAGTAAGGTCAACGCTAGGATAGCACTGAGGTCTGCAGGGAGCTGGAGGCAGGGCGGATAGGGGGTGAGGTTCTGAGGACGGGGTGTGTGCACGTGTGTGCCCGCATATGTACGTGGGGGGTGGGAGTGAAGCCTGCAGGTTCTCCTGCTTTTCTGCGTCTTGTCCCTGTCCGCGCTAGCCCAGCTTGGGCCTGGCCACTAACACATGGGGCCATAGCAGATGGCACAGGGGACCGGTTCCTGTGAGCCGTGGGGGCAGCAGACAGGAGAGGCCTGTGGGTTTGGGAGCAGAAGGGGCCCAGCGTGCATTACCGCGCGGTCAGTGACGCCAAGGGGCTGTGGAGGAGAACTGGAGGAGCGAGATCCGTGGGTCTCCTGCTCTCCAATGCCCTGACCACGCTCCACGGCACTGAAGCCGGGACCAGAGGGCCAAGGGATCAGTCATCCCGAACTCTTCAGTGCCAGGGAGCTCAGCGCTCACAGAAGCAGCCCGTTCTGGGTTTGGAAACCGGTGTCTCCTGGAAAGAACAGACAGGGGACAAACTCCTATTCATCCCTCAAAGCCCAGCTCAGAGGTACCTTCTCACGGGAAGCCCTTCACAGCTCTCTGCCTAGAGACCTGCCGTGGCACCGAGCCCACCATCTGGTAACATTGCTGTACCTTTGTGTCTTCTTTATGAAACGTGCAGCCCCTTGAGGGTAGGGCAAATATCTGATTTACCTCTGTGTCCCCAGTGTTCAGCATGGAGTGACCCAGAGTGGGTTCTGAGTCACACAGATCCTTGGGTCACTCACACTGGGCCTGAGGAGTGGGGTTGTGTGAGCAACATGCTTCAAGACCCGGGGTCCCTAGGACTCCAGGTCTTGGTTAGTCACTTGGTGAGCCCTGGGGACTGAGGGCCCATTCTAGGTACAGCTGGCCCCGGGACCCTGGGACGGACCCTGGGATGGTGGTGCTGGGAACCCCATTCTGAAGGGAGGGATGGCCCTGACAGGAGACCCTGCCGTCTGAGAAGGACAAAAGTGGCCCGTAGGCAGAGTGTGTCCCTTCACCCTCCAAGCTGGCTTGTCACCAAAAACCTGGATGATGTCTATCTGTCTGTCCTTCTTTAATTCAGTTCTAAAGTGATTCCTGCACCCCCAATCCTGTGTCTAACGAACCTGACATTCAGAGGAAATGTCTTCGGGAAAGGTCACCAGAGGGAGGCGGCGTTCTCGCTGACAGCACCTGTCCTTCCGGCACGGGCAGACTCTCCTTCAAGACAAGTGCCTGTGCTCCTGTCCCTCGGAGCTGCCCCTCCCCACCAGCTGCCTCTGCTCCTTCAACCCTTCATCTGGAAAGACACGGCTCAGGACCCGCCTCATTTGTCTGTTCATGGTCCCTACTGGCCATTGAGACACAGGGACGACTCCGATCCCAGCCCTACCTGGCAGGGCACCCGGGAGGGCAGATCCTGAGATCACGGCTCAGGGGCGGGAAAGAGACGAGGCGGGCAAGGGAGGCAGACCCTCGTGATGAGACGTCACGTGCCCTGCGCTCAGAAGTTTGACCTTCGTCCTGAGGACAATGGTGAGTGACTGAAGAGTTTAGGCAGGGAGGGGCCCCTGGGTGGCTCAGTTGGTTAAGCTTCTGACTCTGGCTTTCGGCTCAGGTCGTGAGCTCACAGTTCGTGAGTTTGAGCCCCGAGTCGGTCTCTTGTGCTGATGGTGTGGGGTCTGCTTGGGATTCTCTCTCTCCCTCTCTCTCTCTCTCTCTGCCCCTCCCCCGCTCATGCTCTCTATCTCTTGAAATAAATAAATAAACTTAAAAAAAAAGAGTTTTAGGCAGGGAGGCGTTGGTCATGTCTGTGTCGCAGGAGGACTGCTCGGGCTGCGGGGTGGAGGATGGGTGCAGGGGGGAGGTGAGAGGTGATGGGGCCCCCTCGCTTTTTGAGAGTTCTTCTTTAGATCCTATTTTCTTCTGAGAGTGTACTGATTACTCAGCACCACAAGCTGGGGAGCACCTGCCATAGTGCTCCCATTACCGATGGTGGTGGTGGGGACAGTTTGGATGACAGGCTGCCCTTTGTCTCAGAAGGTCATGCCTGACTCCCCATGTGGCGTAGTTGTAACCTTCGCTGATTGCTGATCACGGATTTGCCTTGCAGCCGTCAGCTCTTGGTGTTCCTAGAGAGTTAAGGGGGCTGGAATTTGTTGTCCGACATCGTGGCTCAAGTCCGTGGGAACTGGGGCACCAGGCTTGAATCTGTCATGCCTCCGGTTCCTCGTTAGTAAACTGGGCACGGCGGTAGCCCTCTGCCCTGCACGCCCAGGATGGTAGTGAGAAGGACCCGCTTGTAAATGTGCAACGTTTGGCTGACGTGTTTGTCGTGTTGAGAAGCTGTTAACCCAAGTGCTGCTCCCGGGCTCTAGGAGACCATACGGTGAGGAACGTGTGTGCTTTAATCTTGGCTTTGTGGTTTCCTCACTGCCTGTCTCAGCCTCAGTTACTTAGTTTATAGCAAGGGGGTCATGGTAGGTGCCTCCCTCAGGGTGTATTGAAGCGAAAGCTCCTTTCAAACCACAGCTGTGGACGGGCCCTTCCTTCTTTTGGGAAAGGGACACGGGTCCTGGAGCGACACGTCCTATGACTCGATGGCTGCGTTTGGAGCGCAGATTGGCCGCCCCCTCCATCCAAGGGCGTGGACTCCACGGGTGGCGTGTGACCTTGCCTCGATCCGTCGTAGCAGGGGCTGTGGCGCCCTGCCCAGTCCCCCAGCCGTCAGTGCTGTCCTTCTGCAATGTCCCGCAAGCCTCCGACGGAGGGCTCTCTCTCGCTTTGCACCAGGTACAGGCTGGAGCTGGTGCCGCTGAGAGCAGCCCTCAGCTAGCAATGGATGCAAGGTGACAGCTAAACACGGCTTCTCTGACCCTTGGGGGGGCCACCTGTGAGGCGTGTTCCACACCGTCTCCCAGGGGTGTCCAGTGCCACCGAGCCCCGGGTGCCCACGGTGCCAACCCGTTTGTTAACACTCTCTGTACCGGCTCCCTTCCCTCCCCCTGTCATCCCCATCCCCTTAGCTTTGCCTCCTGGGGGCACTTCCCAAATGAGTCACTCGTACCCAAATCCCTGTCTCAGCTCTGCCTCTTGGTGAACCCAGTTCGGGACACCCGAGATGGTGGGGGGATGAGGGATATGCTTCCCCCGGAAACGAGGGAAGAGAGGCCAGGAGGCTTTTGAGAGACAGGGGGTCCGAGCAAGATGGCGAGCACCCACAGGCTTAAAGACGAAAGGTGGCGACGAAGCATTACCGGGAACGGCTGAGGTCAAGAGCACTGGTTGACTTCTAAGTCACATGCTGTGCTGTGTAGCCACTGTCATGGTCCTCAGACCTCCAGGAGAACTCACTCGGGTGGAAGAGCACGGCACTCATGGTTGCTTTGAGGAATCAAAAGGAAAGCCTGCAGCGTTCTTTGGGTTAGCTCGGGGCAGGGGGAAGACTCCAGTGACGGGCGTGGGGGGGCCGAGACCCGGATGAGACAGAGAATTCGGCCGCGTGATGTCTAGGAGAAATAGAAGTCCCTGCAGGTATTGTTGGGGTTGCAGTGTCCCCCACCACCTGTGGCATAGATGCTGGGGCCATTTTGCTTACATAGTAAGAGCAGGGTGAAGCCACAAGATTGGACAATGTGGGGACACCCAGGTGCCTGCCAACAGGAGGTTATGTGCGTGAAGCACCCAGCTCAGTGCTTGGTTCACCCTCATCACTCAGGAGATGGTAAAGAGGGCCCCTTCTGAGCAAGGTCGTATGCTGTGCCAAGCAGGTGCTCAAAGAGCACGGAAGCTTGGCCTCGTAGAACTGGATTTGAAATAGTTGGGCCAACCCGGCGGGCTGAACCCCATCCCATCCCCTGTCCTCGCCAAGTGCCTGGGGATCCTCTCCATGCCTCACCTTCTCCTTTGTTAAGCAGAAAACTCCAGCACAAAATACGTGTTCTTTTGGTCGATTTTTCTGGACATCCTCCATTTGAGAGCATCCAAATCTCACACTCTGGGGGCATTTTATTTCTAATTTGTGGCTAGACATATATAGCCACAAATAGGACTGCCGGTGAAAGTTGCTGAGCGACCAGGAGGCAACTTTTCTGTTTTTCCTTTTGCCTTGAAGTTGTGGTATCTTCCTGCCCGCCACAGGGCCTTTGCACACACCGTTCTCTCTGCTCAGAATGCCATCCTGCGGACACCACCCCTCCTTGCCGAGTTAATTCCTACCTGTCTCTTGCGTCTCAGCCCGGGTCTGGCTTGTGAAGGAAAATCCTCCTTGATTCCAGGTTTCCTTTCTTACGGACTGTGTTCTTTCCCTCAACCTCAGCCTATGTGATTGTGTGAATGGCGCCCGTGAGCCAGGAAGCACTACGAGGCAGGAAGGGCGTCTGATTTTGTCCCTATTGTACTGCCAGCACCAGCACAGCTGGCCCAGAGAAGGTGCTCATTAGATATTTGCTGAAGAAATCAGTGGAGATATTTTTAGTTCCAGGGTAAAGGGGTAAACTTGGACCTCATCTGTGGGTTCCAGGGCTAATGGGGCCTCTTACCAGCCATCCCTCTGCCCTCTGCCTCCAGGTGAATCATTGCTTAAAATGCAAACATTCCCAAGTCCTGGCTCAGCTTGCCCCCTCCCCATCCGTGTGCCCGAGGAGCAGTAATTGTGCGGGGATGCAAGTGCTCATTACATGAACAGAGGGCAGCGTGGGACATAAATCTAGAAAATTGAAAGGTAAGTGTTCTTTGTTCTCTCTCCCTCTTTCTCTCTCTCTCTCTCCTCCCCTTTCCTCCCTTCCTCCCCTCCTCACTCCCTCCCTCCCCCTCCTCTCTCTCTCTCTCTCTCTCTCTCTCTCTCACTGTCTCTCTTTCTTCTATAGGTTCTTCTCTGAGCTTTCAAATGCTAATGAACATGGTGAATCCCCAGGAGGGTCTGCTCTGTAGCATGTCCCAAGTGTGTTTGATCCTAGAATTTATTGATTCATTGATTTTTTTTCTTTCTTTCTTTCTTTTTTTTTTTTTACGGAGCAAATTTGAGATTCGTGTTTCACAAGACATTCTTGGGAAAATACTGACCTACAGAGTTAAGTCCAAGTTTCTTAGCTTTAAGTTTAAGGTCCATAAAGACCTGGGTCCTGTACGTCTCAGTGCTCCCCCTCCCTCTCCAGTTACTCTGCTCTAACCACGCAGGGAAGGGTGGTTTTCCCATCACCACATACTCTCTCGTGTCTCCATTCCCTCTGTCAGGATGTCAGTGACTCTGTTGTCTGCTGGCTGACCTCCTGTTCAAGACCCAGACCAAATATCACCTCCTCCGTGAAGCTCTCCCTCACCCTTCAACTGTGTTCCCAGAGCCCCTGATGTATCCTTCCACCATAGCATGGCCATGGTTGGCTATAAGGAGCTATAGTGTCTCTGACCTCTTTTTAAACTGCCCGGGGTCAAGATCAAAGTCATGTATTCGCAGCCGTGTCCCCAGTGATCAACACAGGACCTATCATATTATTCATGAATAATGGCACAGATGAGGGCTGAAACGGAACTGTTTCCAGTCTTTAAAAGGGGGGAGACAGAGATGGCCCAGCCTCCCTTGCCAAGATCTGCAGTGAAAATCTCTATCCCTCCATCCTTGTCTTCTGCTTCTATGGTTAACCCCATCCTGGGCAGCTGGAAGTGGTATATTCCATTCTGGTGAGCTTTTCCTTTGGCTCAGGGGTGGATGCTGCACACAGTGTTTGCCCTAATCAAGGTTATGGGCTGGATTCTTCTGGTCGCTTTGGGGTCTTCACCGAACTTGGCCTCTCATCGACACTGAACAGAATTGCTCACTCTCTCCTTGAAACATCATCTCCTCTTGGCTTCTAGGACACCGCATCCAGCTCCCCAGTCCTTCCCCTTCCCCCGCTGGACCTCCAATTGTTGTGGGGCCCAAGGGGCTCAGTCCTGGGCTCTTCTCTACATTCTCTCCCAGGACATCGCGTCTACTCCACTGGCTTTGAGTAGCACCTCTGTGCTGCTCTCTCCCGTCCTGACCTCACCCCTGAGATCCAGGTGCATTCACCCAAAAGCTCCACTGGATGTCTGAAGGCATCCAAACCTCCCAAGGCCAAAGGGGGATCCTTGGTTTGCCCTACCCCCAAATGGCTTTCCTCTCTGGTCTTCCCATTCCAGAAAATGGCCCCATTACTCACTTAGTTGTTCAAGCCCAAAACCTCTTAGCAAATGAATCTGTCAGTAAGTCCTGCATAGTTTATTCCTAAACATGGATGCGATCTGCCCCTTTTGAACCCTTCCTCTGCTATTGTGCCGCCACGAGCTCTCACCTGGACCATTGCAACAGCACCCACACTGATGTCTCCACTGCCCCATCTGCCCCACACTCCTTCCCATTGCCACAGGCCAACCTCATAGAGTTCGTGAAAGAGTGAGGGCTTTGGGGTCAGACGTGGGTTTATGTCCCGGTTCTACCACGTATGATCTGTGTGACCTTGAAGGAAGGACTCAACTTCTTGGAGCCTCAGTTTCTCATCTGTGAAATAAATAGTAAAGCAATCAACTTGCTTTGGAGCTGAGGTGTCTCTGGGGCCTTCTTTCCTATGGTTAAGATGATGAGATAGAGCTACAGGGTAGACTCCTTGAATTTGATTTCACCAGGAAAACACAAAGTCAGACTAAATACCCGGGGAGAATTGCATTTAGAAATATGTGTGTGCTAATGTTTGTGACCATTGTAATTGTATCTACTGAATGTCAAGCCCTGCTTTGGGTAATTTACATACATTGACATACGAGGTTTAAAACAACCCCATGAGGATGCTTGGCTGGCTCAGTGTGTAGAGCATGGGACTCTTGATCTTGGGGTTGTAAGTTCGAGCCCCACGTTGGGTGTAGAGATTTCTTAAAAATAAAATCTTTAAAACAAGAATAAATAAAACAACCCCATGAGATATACTCATGCAGGAGACTCAGAGTAGTTAAGTAACTTGTTCAAAGGCACACAGCTGCTAAATAGCAGGGTCAAATTTTTGAACCTCGGTTCCATTCTTTGACCCTAAAGAAGCTGGCCCCGCCCACACAGAGGTGGTCTCATTCAGCAGAGGGAGCCCTGGACTTGGAGTTGGCCCTGGGTTCGAGTCTAGGCTCTGCTGCTCAGAGAAGTTGCCTCAGTCAAGCCACTACATCTCTCAGAATCTCTATTACTTTGGGGCGTCTGGGTGGCTCAGTCGGTTAAGCATCCAACTCTTGGTTTTGGTTCAGGTCATGACCTCACAGTTCGTGGGTTCGAGCCCCACGTCAGGTTCTGTGCTGGCAGCGTGGAGCCTCGTTGGGATTCTCTCTCTCTCTTTCTCTCTCTCTCTCCCTCTCCCCTGCTCATGCTTGCACTCTCTCTCAAATAAATAAACTTAAAAAAAAGAATCCCTATTACCTTGTGAGAAAAAAAACATGAAGACAATAGCAGTTACCTCCTTAGGTGGTGTGAAATCAGATGTGATATGGTGTGCTAACGTGTTCCACAAACTGTAAACACGTGAATTATTATTTCCCCCCTCGGTATTTGTGAGCAATATGGGTCAGAGAGGCTGCTTTTGGGGGCCCCCGTCGTGCATCCTGGAGTGCATCAGCATCACCGCGGTGATGTGTCCCCTGACTTGGGAGCCTGGAATCTCACTTCTGCTCACCCTCCCCTTAGCTGCTATTATTTTCTTGACTCCGTTTCTCTTTTGAGCCATTCGTCTCTCGGCCCTTATGTTCCATTGTTCCAGCCTCCTGGAAAACCTGCCTAGAGGCTCTCACTTGGAAGACAACATCTGCCTAGCCAACTCCCAATTTGTATTACTGTATTATTCTCACTCAAGGGAAGACAGCCGTATTCTTAGCCCCCATGTAAAAGTTTTTGTTTGTTTCTTTTTGCATTTCCAGAGATGTTTCTTATTGGGATGGGGTTGTGAGAGGCTGCCTCTGTTGAGACCCAGGGCTTCCTCTGCTTCCTCCTTCGGGTCCCTGGGACGTAGCCCCCAAACCTACCCTGACCCCAAGAGTTGAGCGCATGATGGCCTGTGGCCAGCAGGGGGCAGCAGAGGGCAGCAGAGTATGACCTAGAAGGGGCTGGCAGAAAGGACGCGTGGTTGGTTCTGTCCTTGGGGTGCCAGGGGCTCCAGGGGAAGGGTCTGGTCACTGGGTCTGCCCTGCTCTGAGTCTCTAGGCCACACCCTCTGGGCTGGCCTGGAATAGACAGCAATGAAATGGGAACTGTCTCCAGAAGGCTGGTAGAGGGAATGCATCTCTAATAGGGTAACGGAAGGCTGGTTGCAAGTGACAGAGATTCCACCGGAAATAGTTAAGATGGCTTTCATGTTTTATTCTCCTGCAGATTGGCCCCTTCCAGGAACGGGAACCATGGTCACCAGCAACTCCTGCCTCACGTGTTCCCTGATTCATCGTCTTCCTTTGGTTCTGATTGGCCAAACCTCAGGGGGTGACTTATCCTCTGGAGTTGGGTTATGCCCTGCCCATGTGGCCAGGGGGCGGGAGCATCCTCTGACTGACAGCCAGGGCTGCATGCTGGCCTGGGGGGAGGAGGGTTCTCCAGATGAAGGGCTTTCTCTTAGGGAGGCATAGATGGGCACTGAGCAGACACAACAATATGCATCTGCCACGGCCACGGTTGTGTGTGACAGTGTCCCTTTGGTACAAGGGCCCCTGCCATTTCTCAGATTCACGAGCTGACCTTCAGGGCCCAGGTTAGCAACCTTCGTCCCCACCTCCCTTTCTGAAATGAAGGGGTAGCATCCCAGGAGGACGACAACCTGCCTCTCCACCTTAAGTCGCCCTCCCCTCTGATCCCGTCATGTGATGAAGGGGTCACCACGAGCTACAGTCTTAGCTGGAGGGCATGAGAGGAGAGGAGAGGCCTGACTACCTCACTGAGGTCTCAATTAAGATCGGCAATAAGGAATCATTGCAAATGCTCTGCTCAAGATGCATTGTAAAGAGTGATTCACTCTGTGCCCATTTCCTGCTAGCCCTGAAAGCTAAGCAGGGGCTGCCTGTGCCGCAATAAATGTCACTATATGAGCATTATTAGTGGTATCTTCTGATCTGCGGGGTCATCTGGTGAAGCATGGGGGCAGGGGGGTCCGTGCAGGCTGGAGGAGACCAGAGCAGTGTCCTGGAGCCCCCCTGGGGTACGAGGCAACCGAGGATGGGGACGGTGTGCCACACACCTGGGGCAGGATCCGCCGTGGGTCCCATGGCGGGGTGGGGGCAGGGGGCAGACGGGACTCAGGGGATCTGGCCAGATCATTGGGCAGTTTTCACCCAAATTCCTTAAGTGTGTAGAGTATCTGCCATATTTGTTCCCATTTCACCGTTGAGGAGGTGGAGGCTAAGAGAGAAAATGATTGGTTTCGATTCCCAAAGTCAGTGGTCAAAGCTGGGATGGGGTCCAGGGCTCCTGATGCTCAGACCAGGTCACACTCTCTGTTGCCTGGAGGGTGGAACAGCGGCGGCTGGAAGGGGGAAAGAGAAGGCAGCTGCTGGTATGCGTCCCAGACATCTGGGGACAGAGGCCAGTCCGTCCCGCAGCACCCTGGTGGGATGCACGAGGGGAATTCTGTAAAGTGAGTCATTGGGATTGCTTTAGTGACAACGCTGATTGCCGAATGCTACTGGAGCAAATGGGTGTGCTCCCGTGGATGACTGCATTCCACCTTCTGGCACCTTCTTCAAGTCCAGACCTCTCTCCTGAGCTTCCAGTCCGCATGTGCACAAGGACATTCCCTTGAGGCGCTCTCAGTCCTCTCTGTCTCCCTGGATCTCAAGCTCATCTCTCTTTCTCTGTCCCCAAACCGCTCCTTCTCCAGGACCCCCCACCTCAGTGAATAGGACCATCTTCCCCGAGTCATTTCAAGTCAGAGCCCCAAGTGTCACCTTCAGTTTCGGCTCCCCTCTTCCCCACGTCCAGCCGATCCCCGGTCGCCTGGACTCCTCTTCCCTAGTGCCACTCAGATGCATCCTGGCCCGGGTCCCATCCAAGGGACCCAGACGACGGAAGCTGGGGTGGCTTCTCCAAGCACCTCTGGGGAGGTCTCCTCTTGCCGGGGCTGAGAGTGAGGCATGACGGGAGATGCCCCCATCGAGGGAGGGGCCAGCAGACTTGGCATCCTTTGGGGAGGGGAAGTAGGCATGGAACAGAACTGTTGACAGACTCCGGGCTGCTATATTGGGAAGATCTGACAACACACACAAGGAGAGAGTGAGGGCGTGTTGACGGCTGGTGAGAGGCGCGGGGGCCGGCTGGGGACGTGTCGCCACCACCCACGCAGGAGGAAGTTGGGAACAGATGGCTTGGGACCCGTGCCAGCCTCCTGAAGAGTCGTCCGCTCCCTCTCTCCCGGTGCTGGCACCTGCCGAGCAACCAGGGAAGGGACTGCCGCGTCCTGAATGTGTGTCCCGAGGTGAGAGTCCAACTGTGCACAGAGAGGCCTCCCTACCGTGTGGCCTCAGTTTCCCCAGCCCATCCCAAGCCATCTGACCCTAACATCCTGCACCTTGATGTTCCCCTCCTGTGTTATCTCCTCCCGTCCCCTTATCCCATCCCACATCCCAGAAATGACCCACGAGACATTTCTTCCAGTTGCATTTCGTGGTATCTCACCTTGAGTGGATGCGAACAAGAGAAAGAGGTTCGTGTATTATTTTAGGGCTCTGCGCCCCACGCTGGTTTGGGACCCGCTAAGCAGTAGCACAGGAATCGGGCAGATAGAGTCGTGGAGAGTGTGGCTCGGAGGACAGTGGTCTCGCCCCTTCTCCTGACTTACCCTCCAGGCACAGACAGACCTGGACAATCACAGGCCTCGTCTCCAGGGGCAGCCCCGCGGGGTTAGTCCACATCCCGGATTCCTTCTGCCCGGTCTCCCACTGGACAAATCATTCCCTAGGGCGATGCGAGGGATATCTGTAGTTGAGTATCTCTGGGCACACAGTGGATTGAAGCTCCTGGCGGGGCGGACCTGGCTAGGAGGGGAGAAGCAGAAGTGCCTTGTGAGTGTCAGCACAGCCCCGCCCCGTCCTCCACCGCAGGTGACAGAGGGGTTGAGAGGACCGCGACTTGCCTCCCACATCACTGGATCTGAGGAGGAAATAAGAAAATGAGAAGCAACCTCCTTGTAAAGTGCCTGATGTGAGCACTCAATCCATTAAGCCCGTGTCGGTGGTTTGGGGGGAGTTGAAATGCCACCTCTACTTCCTCGAATTATTTGAGCGGCTGTTCTGCAATGCCCCTCCTCCCCATCTCCTGGATCCTCTGAAATGGGATCCCCATTCCCACTGGATCTGTTGTTCCTCCCGAGGCAAGGGGGCGGGAGGGGAGACAGCGATTCTGAGAGACTGGCCAGCCTCAGCCCCCCATCTTCTCCTCCCCTCAGTGAAGGGTGGTCATCCGTAAGGGACAGGGCACCTGCTGGGGCCGAGTCCACGCTGGCCCCTACCTTCCTCCCTGGGATCCCCTCCCCTCCTCGCCTCAGCCCCCTCCTTCATGCTCACATGGCCCTTCCCACCTCTCCTTGGAGGGGGGGGTCCCACCCTTCCTGGGAAGTTCACACAGACCCTATTCTCTGGGAAACTGCCGAGGGGACCTTGGCAATCAACCTCCTTTGTAACTCCTTTTCCGCTGTGCCTCTCAAGTGACAAGGTCATGAATGCAGTCCAGAGACTTGGGACTAAGCTAGCAATTACTGAATTCCTGAGGGGGAGGACCTGAAAAGCACTTGAGTGTGTGTGTATGTGTGTGTGTGTGTGTGTGTGTGTGCTCGCGCGTGTGCGTGTGAATGTGTGTGAGTATGTGCATGCATGCCCGGGGAGTGGGGCACAATCTGTGAAGAACTCTAAACAGACCAGTTAATCATACCTAGAAATAACTGGGTGATGAGAGGGGATTCCTGGAACTAGCTGGCCATTCAAGTTTTGGCTCTGACCGTTAGGAACTGTGTGGCCTTGGGCATGTCAGTTCACCTCGTGACTCCACTGTCCCCACTCCCGTGGGCGCCACGGGTAGATGTGACTCCTTGTTGGGGGCCACCAATGACATCAGGGCGGGGCAGGAGCCCTGGAGAGTCAGGTGCTGCATGATGGCCGTTGTCATCACCAAGTGGCAGTTGGGACCCCCATCCCCGCTGACGTTCTAGAAGACAGCTCCACCAAGTGCACAGGACAACCATAGGGCTTCAGGCTGGGATGTCTGGAGGGTCAGGACTTCCACAAGCAGAGGTGAGGGTGGCCTGGAGGACATTTCATGGGAGAGCAAAGGCTCACCTGGAGGTTGGAGGGTTGCGAGGGCAGCATCTAGCGGTAGGGGTTCGTGTGTGTGAGACGCAGGAGAGGTCACCTGGACGGGAAGATTGGCCAAACCACTGGCAGCTCAGGCTGGCGAGAATGGAGAGCTCAAATTGGCCAACTCACCCTTTTCACAGATGGGCAAACTGAGACTTGGAGATGGGCAAAGACATAGAGCTGCTGCAAAAGGAACTGGGGCAGCTCAGGTCTGAGCTCCCGGTCTCCACTTCCTCTAGTTCCAGAGGCCTTGAATGTCCAGCTAGAGCACTGGTCCACCTTGCTGCCCCGGGAAATCACTGTTGCCTCTGGAGCTGGGGAGTGTGGCTGAGAAATGATAGCAGACAGACTGGATCAGCTTTCCTTGAGTGTTGGCGCCGCTTGGACACCACTGGGAGCTTCTGACTGACGACACTGATAGGCTGGAGTCGGCTCAGGATGCTGGGCTGAACCATCAACTCGCATCTAGATGGGAGGCCCCCGTCCTGACTGCATGTCGGGGTCACCTGGAGAGCGGAACAAAGTGGCCTAGGCTCTCCCAAGCCCGCTCTACAGGTGATTCTTCCCCAGCCAAGCTGCTGGCCATCAGGGCTCCACGGGGCCATCGCACAGTCCCCTCCAGAGCCAGGCCTGGGGAATGGGTTTCCTGAGAAGAGCATGCCGGAAGCGTGATTCGTTACAGCTGAATTTCCATGGGAACAGGAAACCCGTGTCAAATGCCCCAGCCGGTCCCTCCCTTATGCACGTTTCCAATCACGTGCCACTGACCTCTCTGAAGCGCCTTACCCTTGGGCTGATTCTAATGAGACAGCACGCCCCGCCGTCCCCATTTGCTGGATCCCTAACTACCGCTGCCTTCGGGATGGTCATTAGCACCTCCACATTAATATCTCCCGTGTCCATCACGGCGGTGATTAGGGTCTGCGACTTGCCCGCTGGCTCCCGGGGGTGTGGGGCGTCCCCGGGGCCTGGCTGCCGTGCCCGGAGTGGGTGGGGGCAGCAGGGGGACAGGCCAGCTTGTTAAATCTAATTACCTGGCTGCAGACGGTGGGCCTGAGCCCTTCTGAGAGCCGCCCGGCCCACCGCCTAATCCTCTGCCTGCCTTTCGCCATAACGAGCCTGTGCCACCAGCTGCCGCACGACTAGATGGGACTGAGTTTAATTGCTACCCCAAATGTCAGCCCTTTCAAACCCACAGTATTTCATCACTTACCTTTAAAGAAGAGGGGGAAAAAAAATCAATTTGGACCGTGAGTTTCGGCAGCAAAGCCTGCAGAAAGGGCTGCCCAATTCTTCAGGAGAGCTGTTCTTTTCATTAAAATAGCTATTTTTAAAACTCTCTCCCTCTCTCTCTCTCTTTAACACGAGATGAAAAATCCCAGCTACAAGGAGAAACCCTTTCATGAGGGAATAATAATATAAAAAAAGAGTTTAAAAAAGCCCACTTCTAAAATGGGTCCTTTTTTTTTTTTTTTTTTTAACCTCTCAAAGGTTAAAAAAAAGAAAAGAAAGGGTTTTATTCTCAAAGGGCTTTCACACCTGTGATCTCATCCACTCTCAGAGCAGCTGGGGGGTGTTGGGGGAGGGCAGGTGTCATTGTCCCCATTTTACGGATGAAGGAATGCCCCCAGAGGCTAAGGAGTTGCTGGGGGCGGGGCGGGGGGGGGGGGGGGGCGGTGGCTGTCACACAGCTATTCAAGCACCAGGAAAGAGGATCCCCACTTTCTGTTCCCCAGACTGGCCTCTTCCTCTGGGTCCATCCGGTGCTGTCGCCAGATACACCGACCTCCTAAATTCAAGCTATTTACCTACTAGTCAGAAAGTACAAGTAAGGGGCATAATAAAACGACAACAACAACAACAAAAACAACCAACCCCAGAGACCCATTGGAGTTTAACACTCATTTAACTCTCCGTGAGATCACAGCCATCTTTTCTTCCCTAGGGAGAATTTCCCCCCTTTCCTTTCAGAAGAAAGGGATGTAATTCTTTTGGAGATTACATTCCCCGGAAACTGGTTTCTTAAGCTCCCGCCTGAAGAAGTGTTCCAAAGTCTGCAGACTAATTAACCCCATTGTTCAGAATTAATCACCTCAGGAATATTTGGAGTCAACAAGAAATGTATCAATTGGGCTCTTAATAAACCTAATGAAACGACTCAACATAAAGGCATATGAAATAGACTGAAAACATTAGCATAAACCACCGACCTCCCCCGAGCTCTTAGCAGCACAATCTTAATTGACACTTTATTAGCACCGAGAATTGCTATCAATTTGGCAAACCCCCCCCACATTGCCTACTGAAGTGATAGACGTTTTTTTTTTTTAAAAAGAGAAAAGGCGGGGGGGGGGGGGGGAAGAAGTGACTTGGAGTTCTGGGAGCACGGAGACAGAGGAGACATCGCCTCCGAGTCCCGGCTGGAAACGGAGTGACCTTCCCCTCACTGGTGTCCAGCCGAGGCAGGGGTCTGCACCACCGGTCCCTTCAGGGTCGAGCAGCTGTCACGGACACACAGCTAGAAGCAGCCTCAACCAACCGTCTGCCTGGATGGTTTGCCAGCATGGGCGCTCTGCAGGGTTTGGGGTGGGGAGTCTGGACACAGGTGGGAGTGGAAGAAGGGGTGAGTCATGAGGAGACTGGAATCTTCCTTGGGCTTTAGCTTCCTCTGGGATGAAACATCTGCTTCCAAACATTGGGGACTGTTTCTCGTCCCACGTTCCCTAGTCCCTGTTAATTTCTGATAATTCTGCCCCGAATTTGGGGTAAATGTCAGGGGCTCGAGGTTCTCCTTAGCAATCCCACATTAACAATGAGCCAGGAAGTCAAATCCCCTGAGGTTTTGTTTGTTTGTTTGTTTTCTTTACTTTAACGGACTTGACACAGTTTGGTGTTTCTGTCCTGGGGGTCTGTGACCACCCTGACATCGATGATCTGCTTCTCACCTTCTTCCTCCTTCTCCTTCTCTCTTTTCTCTGAGAGGAAAGAGACCGTGTCTCCGTCATGAGACACGGTTTTAGGGCTCAGCCCAGCTAGGCAAGGTGGCCCCACATGTTTTGGAGTGGCTCCTGCTTGCTTGGAGCGGCCAGAGGGGAAGAAGCCTTGAAGAACATGATGCTGTCCCAGACAGGGCAGAGACAGTGGCAGTGTCCAGCCCGTGGACAGAGAATTGGAGAAATAAAGGGGAGACAGCTCCTGCTTCATTTGAGACTGACAGGGGAGCCTGGCAGTTCCTGCCGTAAGTCCCCAACTTGGCTTGAGCTCTACATTGTGCAGCTATTACAGGAAGGGGCCCGGGGCCACACTGCCTGGATTTGAATCCTGGCTCTGCCACACCTTACCGACGTGACTTTGCGTCGGTCTTCTCATCTGCAAAGCGGGATAGTAACAGTGCCCCCCTGAAAGGATTGTAATAAAGTTTGCGGGGTGCCTAGACGGCTCAGTTGGTTGAGTATCCGACTCTTGGTTTCGGCTCAGGTCATGCTCTCACAGTCTCGTGAGTTTGAGCTCCGTGTCTGACCCTGCACTGGCAGCTCAGAGCCTGCTTGGGATTCTCTCTCTCTCCTTCTCTCTCTGTACCCCGCCCCGCGCCCCCACCGCCCTCCCCCCCCCACTCGTGCCGTCTTTCTCTCAAAAATAAATAAACTTAAAAAAAAATACAAAGGGGTTGTAATAAAGTTTGAGGAAGTAAGTGCAAAGCCCTTAGACTGGTGCCTGTCATGAAATAAACACTCTACAAATGCTCTGCTCTTGTTAGCGAAAAGGAAACCGAAAGAAAGCGTGGGCGAACGTTCACCGACCATTCATTACATGGTGTCATGAAAGCCCAGGGCGGAGAGGATTGTGAAAGGGAAAAGTCAACAGGGCCGAACACCCCAGATTGATAAGATGCTGCCTGGGGGTCTCCCACTAAGGCCTTGGTGACCACTGGATCCAGACTGACTGAGATCTGATGTCAGACTGATCGAGACCACACACACCGTCCCTCACATGCATTATCTCGGTTCATCCTCACAGAATCCTCTAAGGCAGGCACCTTATTTACCCTCACTCTATACACAAGGGAGCTGAGATACAGAGGGGTGAAGTACTTGGCCCACGATCACATAAATGTAAGGGACAGAAGTAGGACTAAAACCCAGGCAGTCTGGATCCAGCTTCTGTAACCTCAACCAGTTAGCCATGCACTGGCTGGGACTTCGTGCTTCAGCTTGGAGAGAGTAACATCAAAGGGCTCAGTGGTAACTGTGTTTCTCTAGAAACCGTGCCAGAGCTCGAATCTGGGAGCAGAGGACACTGACTGGGTCTTTCTCTGAAGCCCGTTTAGGTCGTTCTAATGTAAACAGACTCGAGCAAATCGTGCTATAAAGCGTCGTATCAGTTTCGACGGAGGCTGATAGGCACGGAGGCTTCTTTAGGTCACTGTGATCGGCGTGCGGAAAGATTTTTAGAGTGCCGTGGCACTGTCTGCCCAGGGGCACGTGCCCTGCTTTGCCCAGGCTATGTGGACTTCCCCTACGGACACTCTTGCTGGGGCGTCCCACGACTTTGCCTCACTTCTTTTCACCTGAGTAATTAGTGTCCAAAAGAGCTGGGCTGTCGTGTGGTACTCTGCCAGTAGCTGTCAGCATCCAGGACAGGCAACACCCTACTTTGAAATGTCCTTGAACCGCGATCTGAGCAGGAATATGTTTGCCCACCTGGGTTGCACAGAAAGTTTTCAAAATTAGACAGGGGCGCCTGGGTGGCTCAGTTGGTTAAGTGGCCGACTTCGGCTCGGGTCATGATCTCGCGGTCCGGGAGTTCAAGCCCCGCGTCGGGCTCTGTGCTGACAGCTCAGAGCCTGGAGCCTGTTTCAGATTCTGTGTCTCCCTCTCTCTCTCTGACCCTCCCCCATTCATGCTCTGTTTCTCTCTGTCTCAAAAATAAACGTTAAAAAAACAAAATTAGACATGATCTGTCCCTTCCCACGCAAAGACCCTGATCTTGCAAAATTTCCCTTTCTCCTTCTCTTCGTCTCTTGCTTTAAATGTGATCCCGGAACAATATATTCCCAAATAATACATTGTTTAGTTTGATTTTCTAAAAAATACTACAGCCAAATGGTCTTTTCAAAATGCAAACCTGATCAATCAATGTGATACACCGTATTAATAGAATAAAGAACAGAAACAAAATGATCATCTCAATAGACACAGAAAAAGCATTTGATAAAATCTAACACCCTTTCATGATAACAATGCACGACAAACTAGGAATAGAACTCCCTCGACCTGATAAAGAGCACCTATTAAAAACCCACAGGTGACATCGCACTTAATGGTTAAAGCCTGCGTTTTCCTTCTAAGATCAGAAATGAGACAAGGATGTCCACTCTTAACGCTTGTATTCAACACTGTATGGAAGCTCTAGCCAGGGCAATTGGGCAAGAAAGTGAAAAAAAAAAAAATGAAGCAAAAGGCATTCAGATCGGAAAGAGAGAAGTCAAACCACCTCTATTTGCAGATGATGTGATCTTACATGTAGAAAACCCTGGAGAATCCATAGAAAAACTCTTAGGATGAATAAGGAAATTCAGCAAAGTTACAGGATACAAGATCGATGTGAAAACCAGTTGTATATCTATACACCAGCAATGGGAATCTGAAAATGAGATCAAGAAAATAATTCCATTTGCAAGAGCATCGAAAACTAGTAATAAATTTCACCAAGAACGTGCAAGAGTTGCGCTTTGAGACTTAACCGAGTGGAAAGACATCCACGTTCATGGACTAGAGGACATCGTGTCGCCAAGATGACGTGGCCTTCTCAAGCAGAGTAGAGGCAGTGCTTTCCTAGTAAAATCCCCACTGCCTTCTCGCTCTCTCTTTTTCAGAAATGGGCAACCCGATCCTAAAACTCCAGGGGAGACATGAGGCGCCCCAAATAGTGAAAACAATCTTGGAAAAAGAAGGACGGAGAGGACCCACAACCTCCTATTCCAAACCTTACTACAAGGCTGCAGGAATCAAAATATTGTGGTGAGGCAGAAGGATAGACGTACAGATCAGTGGGAAAGAAGGGAAAGTCCAGAAATAATCCTAGACATCTGTGATTTTCGACAAGTTGGCCAAGATCGTTCAATGGGGAAGGAAGACACTTGCTTCTTAGCAAATGGTGCTGGCTCGGACAATGGCAATCCACACGCAAAAGAATACATTGGTAGTCCTATTTTACACAATATTAAAAGGTTAATACAAAACGGACCCAAGGCCTCACTGTAACAGTTAAAACTATAAAACCCTTGGAAGGAAACAAAGGTGTGCATCTCAGTGACCTTGGATTAGGGTCTGGTTTCCTTCTTTCTTTTTCTTCTTCTTCTTCTTCTTCTTCAAGTTTTTATTTAAATTCCAGTTAGTTAACATAAAGTGTAGTATTAGTTTCGGGAGTAGAATTCAGTGATTCGTCGTATACAGACAGCACCCAGTGCGCATCCCAACAGGTGTCCTCCTTAATGCCCATCACCCATTTCACCCATCCCCCTCACACACCCGTAGGGTCTGGTTTCTTAAATGCGACACCAAAAGCACAAGCAACAAAAGAAAAAAACAGACAAAGTAGACGTCAACAGATTAAAACACTTGAGCGTCAAAGGACACTCTCGAGAATTGAAGAGACAGCCTACAGAATGGGAGGGGATATTTGCAATTCGTCTATCTGACAAAGGCCTGGTATCCACAGTATATAAAGAGCTTTTACAATTCAATAACCAAAAGACAACCCAATTTAAAAATGGGAAAAGGGTTTGGATAGATAGATATTTCTCCAAAAGAGATATGCTAATGGCCAATGAGCACACAAAAAGATGCTCAGCATCATTAGTCGTCAGAGAAGATAAAAATCAAAACCACAAGGGACCGTTTTACACCCACTGGACGACGATGTAGAAAACGAAACGAAAAGGACAAGCGTTGGCAAGGACGTGGGAAAACCGGACCCCCTCGTGTGTTGCTGGTGAGAATGTGAAAACGGGGCAGCCGCTGTAGGAAGCAGTTGCGCGCGTCCGCGAAAAGTTAGACAGAGTCGCCACATGACCCAGCAATTCCACTACTAAGTACGTACGGAACCGAACATACACGTTTCCACAAAAGCTGGAACCGGAACGCGTATAGCAGCAATACTCAGAATAGCGGCAAAGCGGAAAGAGCCCAACGTCCATTAACTAGTGACGGGGTACACAACGTGTGGTCTAATCACGTCACGGGAGATGTCTGACCATAAACAGGACGGCGGTGCTGACGCGTGTGGCGACACGGGGGGCCTTGGAAACGTGACGCTCGATAAAAGAAGCCTTCTGCAAAAGGCTACGTGTTGTCTCCTTCCACTTACGGGAAACGCCCGGAATGGGTGATTTCACAGCGACAGAAGTAGATGATTCGTGGTTGCCGGAGGACAGGGGGAGGTGGGCTTTGGGAGTGACTACTTACTTAACGGGTACTGGGTTTCCTTTTGGGGTGAGGGAAATGTTCTGGAACGCAGATAGTGATGATGGTTGTACAACACTGTGAATACACCAAAAACCACTGAATTAGACATTTTCAAATGGTGACCTTTAGGTCGTGTGATTTTTATCTCAATAAAAATAATTGCAAAAAAAAAAAAAAAAAAAAAAGCAAACCTGATCATGTCAGTCCCAGCCTGAAATCCCTTCACTGGCTTCCTGGCATGACCTTGGCTGCTCCCCGCCATCCCCTCGGCCCCCATTTCAGGCCATTTGGTCCATCAGCCTTTGGATTTCAGCCTTCCTTCCATCGATCCCTCAAGGGAACGTGCATGTTCCCTCCTCCCTCTGGGCCTTTGGACAGGCTGCTTCCTCCGCCTAAAACACTCTTGTTCCATTCTCTGCATCTTCCAAGGAAACTTCCATGACCTTCCAAACTATGCCAAGACTCACAAAGCCCTTGTTCTTTTCCTTCTGAGTATTTGCCCCTATTTGTGTGTTTGTATGGGCACACGCCCAGGCACACACACACACACACACACACACGCACACACACACACTTTATTTGACTAAGGTCTACCTTCCCCACTGGACCCCCAGCCTTGTACCCTATTCTATCTTGGGTCCTCAGCACAGTGCACAGCACACAGCTTCCGGGGTGAGCCTCGCTGGTCCCTTCTGTGGATTATAGAGCCTGACTTCACCAGCTCCTCGTTCTTGGTGACTCCGTTTCATCCCGCTAGCCAAGAGGTTCTCAATCCTGGTTGCCCACTTGGATTACTCAAGGAGTTTTCTTTTTTTTTTTATTAAAATTTTTTTTCAACGTTTATTTATTTTTGGGACAGAGAGAGACAGAGCATGAATGGGCGAGGGGCAGAGAGAGAGGGACACACAGAATCGGAAACAGGCTCCAGGCTCTGAGCCATCAGCCCAGAGCCCGACGCGGGGCTCAAACTCACGGACCGCGAGATCGTGACCTGGCTGAAGTCGGACGCTTAACCGACTGCGCCACCCAGGCGCCCCTAGGAGTTTTCTTTTTTTTAATGTTTATTTATTTATTCTGAGGGAGAGAGAGAGGGAGAGAGAATCCCGGTACAGGGCTTGATCCTGCGACCATGCAATCACACTCTGAGCCCATATCAAGAGTTGGATGCTCAACTGACTGAGCCTCCCAGGCGCCCCTCTTTTTTTTTTAAACCTATGTCCAACCAAACAATTCGATCGGCATTTCAGGGGGTGAGGCCTGGGGCAAGGATGATTTAAACACTCAGTGTAGCCAAGGCTGGAGCTATCGCGTCAGTCTCTCTTCTCCCCTGCTCACCTCCATCCAGCCTGCATTTACGCTGAGCACCTGTGAGGTTGGTCCAGTCCTCCGCAAGTCCTGGGAAAACCCCAGAGACCTAGACACCATTCCTGGAGAGAAAACACCCACTTCTGAGTTGCCCCAAGGGCTTTTTAATACCAGCTGCTACCAAGACACAAAGTCAAGCAAAGAAAGCGTGGAAACGTTTCTGAACTCAAAGTCATTGCTGAGGACTCCAGCAAATAGAGCTGTGACATCTTTCGGCCTGAGGCCTCCCCCAGCCGCTGACCCAGCTCCTTGACCCTGCCTCACTTTTGCCCATGGCTTCTCCAATCTTCTTTTTGTATCGGCCCTGGCTGGGTAAGACAGAAGACCCTTAGGGGTGGCTTCAGATGTTCAAAGTCTAGGTTAATACACATTTGCAAGTCTAACCTGCTTCTGCCTTGGCAGGCCTGGCTCTCATGCAGAAACCCCATGGGGGTGGCTCCAAGTTTCTTGCGCTTCCAAGTGGGAGGGGTTGGGGTCACAGGCTGGTTGAAAGCAGTTCGGGGTTGGACCGGGGGATTTATGTTGAAGCTACCTTTGCGTCGAAGCACTTAATTTTAACTTAGGTCATCTACGACAGATCAAGATAAGTAGCAAACATTGTAGAAAGAGGACTTTATAATTTACACAAGATTGGGGAAACATCACTTGCTCGTATCTAAGAACATTATTATTATTATTATTATTATTATTTTTAACAGTAGCTCTGGAGGTGAGTTGGTGAAAATGTTGATGGGGCCCAAGCTATCCTTCGACACTCCCACTGAAGAGACTTTTCCAATCTTCCTGGAAAATGCCCTATGGAACTATTCTCTGAGCTTAAAAATGGGAGCAACATTCACACCCTCTAAAATAAAGCTCTGACTTTGGCACGTGAAGCAAGGAGCAAAGGACTTTGGCCTCTGTTTCCACTGTTATTGGCTGACTGAAGGACCCAAGGAAACCAAGTGCCTCAGTTTCTTCTTCCATAAAATGGGATAATAGAACCTACCACAGAGGGTTTGGGGGAGACTCAGTGAGATGATCCACATAAAGCACTTAGCACAGCACCTGCTATAGAATAAACTCTCAAGAAGCTTTACTGTAATTAAACACATGAGCTACGCCTGGATGTGTGCACCTGTCTGTCTATGTGCATGAGGGCCAAACGCCGTATTTCTGGGACTGTCCCTCATGCACCATATCGTCTAATGCACATCACCTTATGAATAATTGAAAAAAAATTAGGCATTAATATTTAAACTGTGCTCTACATTGCTGATGTTTTATCACGTGGGGATGGCTTTGGAATTATTTTTGGTCTGTGGAACGGTATGGCAGCAAACATTTAATCAATGGGCCCATGTGCTTGTTTTCCATGTTTCTTCCCATGTTCACTCATCCGAGAGCCGGTTTTTGATGAATCGAGACCATCACAAGGTCAGGCCACGGGCCTGGGCTTGGAACCTGCTTTCAGCCTCCTGCTGCTGGTGTGAGACCAGCCTCTTGGAGGGGGTGGGGAAGAGGAGAGGCAGGGGTGTGAGGGGCAAGACCGGGAGCCTTCCAGCCAGGGGGACCTGGGTCTGAGCCCTGCTCTGCTGCACCAGGCCAGTAACCAAATGACCTGAGTCTCTAAACAGTCTTGTGGTAGTGGGGCTGTAAGTCTGCTTGACAGAGAAAGCACCCGAGGCTCACAGAAGGGACGGGGCCTGCTCTAAGCCCCATGGTGTTGCCGCTGAAGGATGCAGGTGTGGTTCCAAGTCCCTTGCTTTTTGCTGTCTGCCAGGAGAGTGGCCCAGGCTTTTCCAGCTGGGTGGCCAGCTCCACTCAGCCCCTCTGCACCTGCCCTCTGCACCTGCTCCCTACTCCGGCCTAAGTGCCTTGGGACAGGGAGCTGGGAGGGTTTTGGGGAACCCCTTGCCTTAGGTGTGTAGAGACGCAGCCACAGGATGGAGAGAAGGCAGAGGTGATGGGGCGTGGATACCAGCCTCCGGCTGGAGGGCGGGATGTTCCTGGCCCCGAGTGGTTCTCGCGCCTTTCGCTGTAGTGGTGGCAGAGGGGGATGGGAGGCGGTGACTGACTGGTCGCCCAGGGGCCTTGCATAGATGCCTGGGAAACCGGTGGGCAGGGATGGTGAGCAAAGCTTGCCATCCTAATTCTGGGCGGGTTGGGGGGACACACAGGGAGAGAATGGAGGGGCGATCGCCAGAAGCCTGTCTCTCAGAGGTCCCTGCCCCAGCCAGGGGGCTGCAGCTGTACATCCTGGTGAGAGAGACGTGCGTGGGCAGAGGAAGCTCACTGTCCTCTGCGCCTGGAGACCTGCCCTTCAGTCAGCACTGTGTGTCTTTAGAGGCTGTCCCTCCTCTCCTGGAAAGAACCAGGTGACACGCCCTGGCATCTCTGAGTGCAAATACAATACGGGCACCGCCAGCTACAGAGACAACCTGCTCTCGTGAGAGGAGCCTGGCCTGGAAGCTCCATCCCCAGCCTTCTGTGTGTCCCTTCCTCTCTCTGGGCCTCCGTCTTCCCGTCTGTAGGGTGGGGAGATCGCCTCTGGTGGCCTCTGACATCTCTCCTGGCTCTGACAGCGACGGTAGCCAGTAGAAACCTAATCAATGTTTGTCGAATAAGCGAAAAAGTAAATGTGCTCCCGGGTTGGTGACAGGAATGAGCAGGAGGTGACTTTTGAAAGACAAACGAGGTTGCTTTAGCCTGGAGACATAACAATCACGGTGACCATTGACTGACCGCTTCTGCTGCGACCGACGCTGTGCCAAGCACTTCCCATTTGTTGCCTAATTAAGTCTTCATCACCCCCGAATGATGTGAACTCTACTATTTTTCCCATTTCACAGATGAGAAAACTGAGGCACAGAGAGGTACCCGGCCCCACAACACCCACCAGAGTGATGCTATTACTCAGGACCCTTTCAGCTGTTTGTAACAGAAATGGAACTCTTCTAGGCTTAAGGATAAAAGACAAGTCATCGCTTACGTGTCTGTAAAGCGCAGGGGTGGCTGGACCCAGGGGCTCAAGGGATGACCTCAGCACTTCCTGTCTCCTCTGCTTACTTCACTGTGGTTATCGACAGCGAGGCCTCCCATCCCGAGGAGAAACCATAGCGCAGACGTTAAGGCCCAATGTTTGAAGTCAGAGTAGCTGGGTCAAACTCTGGCCTTGCTGTGTGGCCCTGGACAAGTTGATCAGTTTCTCTGGCCTCAGTTTCCTTGTTGGTGAAATAAGGATAAGAGGAGTTACCTTGTGGAGATTACCCCCCCCTTCTCTCCCTCTCAAAATAAATAAATAAACTTAAAAAAGGGGGAACCCCTGGGTGGCTCAGTTGGTTAGCAATCAGACTCTTGATTTTGGTTCAGGTCATGATCTCATGGTTTGTGGGATCAAGCTCTAGGTCGGGTTCTGTGCTGACAGTGCTGAGCCTGCTCGGGATTCTCTCTTTCCCTCTCTCTCTCTCTCTCTGCCCCTTCTTCCCTCTCTTGAAATCAATAAACTTGAAAAAAAAAAGAGGGCTTACCTTGTGTGGCTGTTGTGATTAGATGAGCCTGTAAGTGTAAAGTGATGGGAATTGGACTTGACAGTCTGTGTGCACCCATGCTACCACCTTTAGATTCCACGTGGGGCGCCTGGGTGGCTCAGTCGGTTAAGCACATCCAGCTTTGGCTCAGGTCATGATCTCTGCATCATGAGCCCTGCGTAGGGCTCTGTGCTCACAGCTTGGAGCCTGCTTCAGATTCTGTGTCTCCCTCTCTCTCTGCCCCTCCCCTGCTCACGTTATGTCTCGCTCTCTCGCTCTCTCTCAAAAATAAATAAATATTAAAAAAAAAGAAAGAAAGAAAGAAAGAAATTCCCCGTGAAGTAAAACTCCCCTCCACCAGCCCGAAAAAGCCCACATCTGACTGCTATTGGACTGCCCTGGGTCGTGGATCACCTCTTAAACCAATCACAGTGTCTGGGGGGAGGGGATATGCAGATTAGCCCTGGTCACGTGCCTACCTTGGAGCCCTGGAGCACAGAGAGGGCCAGTCCTCCCCAGGGCCATGGACCAAGAGTGGCAGGGAGTTGAAATGCCAGAGGAAGAACACAGCTTATCGCCAGAGGGGGAGTGGACACCAACCAACAGGAGGACACTACTGTAGCCGGCCTGGGACTTGAACCCAGACAGCCCACCTCCCAAGCATGCAAACATAGATTCTGGAATGTTTGGGTCTTTTTAAGGTCGTTTTCCACGTATTTAAAAAAATTCAACTTACATGCCAAAAAAGGACATGTTGGGTTAAATTCTCTGCATTTTAGCGAGTGCATAGAGTCTTAAAACCACCTCTACAAACGGGATACAGCACAATTCCAACACCCCAAAGAATTCCCTTGCTCTGGCCTATTGTAATCTGCTCTTCCCCCGCCCCAATGCCTGGCAGCCACAAGTCTGTTCTCTGTCCCTCTAGTTTTTGCCTTTTCCAGAAGGTTCTACCAATAGAATCATCAGCCTGGAATCTTTTGCCACGGGCTTCGTTCACTGGACATCATGCACTTGAGATTCCTCGGTGGCACTGTGTGTGCTCATAGTTCATTCTTGTTCATGGCTGAGTAATATTCCAGGGCGTGGCTGTACCACGTGGTGTTTCTTCATTCATCTGTTAAAAGGCGTTGGAGTTGTTTCCAGTTTTTGGTGATTACGGGTAATGTTAATAATGCTGCCGTAAACATCTGTGCGCGGGGGTTTTTGTGTGAACACAAGTTTTCGTTTCTCTGTAAATAAATACCTAGGAGTCAGGTTGCTGAGTCATACGATAAATGTTGTAAGAGACCGCCAGACTGTTTTCCAAGGTGGCTGCACCACTTTGAGTTTCCACCAGCACGTTAGGAAAATTCCAGTTGCCCCACATCCTTCCCAGCAATTGCTAGTTGCCAACATGCTCTGCTGTTGTTGTTGTTAACAGGTGTGCAGTCCAAGCATGGAATCGTGACCAAAACTTTAAGTGAATGGTATTGGCAGCTGCAGAAGTCAGGAAAGGTCTTGCCAGAGTGAGTTGGGGACTAACCGCTGGGTCGCAGACACTAGAACGGTGCTGGGGGTTGGTGGTAGGGGATTCTTCGAGAGTCTGAAGGAACTGGGTTAGGGCAAATTCATGATGGACCTGGGAAGGGTAGAACAGGTCTCCGGTGTCAGAGCCATCCAGACCCCCAGACGTCGCCCTGAGCCATCTGTCCACTGTACTGACGAGGAGATGAGGTCTGGTGGCCAGGGAAGGGTCTTGCCCAGACACACAAGACATATAAGAGTTGCCCAATAAGTGAGTGAATGACAAAGGGACCTTTCTTCTTCAGGACCCCGCTGGGGCTGAGCTATTCAGCTATGCTTGTGCCGGAAGTAGGGGGTGTACTGACCGATCTCTCCTGGGTTCTTTGAACTGAGGGGTTCTTGGGCAGAGATCCAGCTCAGACGCAGCTCTGTGGGTTCTCGGGGGTACCCCGTGCCCCCCCGTAAGGAGGGAAGGGTGTGGGATTGGGACGGGTGCCAACTGTCCACTCTGCAGATATTAGTTGAACCTGTTGCATGAGAAGTGGGTCATTTTCCAGTCCCTGTGTGACCCTGCCCGACAGCCCTGGTGTCTTCCAGGGACCTCTGGGTCCTCATTAAAGCCACGAGGCCAGTCCTGAAGGTGACAGAATAGTGCTGATGAGGAGGGGATCAGGATGTGGCTCTCCCAGGCCTGGAGCCTGGGGGACTCCACTTACCTCTCCTGTATCTGATCTTCAGGAAACCACAAGGAGCAGATGGACCACGGTTCTGGGAGACCCCGTGGGTTCTGGGGAGGAGAAGTAGGGAAGGAGAGAATCGGACATCGCCTTGACACTGGGCCAGGTGTGATTTGGCCCCACCACAGCTCCTGCAGGGGGGTGCGGGGTTCTCTGACTTTGCATCTCAAGCCCTCACGGGAGGGGACGAGGGGAGGCGGACGAAACCCCTCTTCCGGAAGCCTCAGTGAGGGAGGCAGCCCTCCCGGCTACGACTGTACTGGCACGACTTCCCAGTCCCCTGCTGTGCCGGGTACCCAGAATCCTACGCTTAGAGCCTCTCTGTTGACTGATGCTCTGACTCCAGCAGAGCTTTGTGGACATGTAGATGTCACCCGGAGAAGGCAGGCTGCATTTGTGTTGCTTGATTCCATTGACCACTGTCACTTAGGAAGTGCGGAAGGCAGGGCTTGCAGGGGCTGGGGCCTGACAGGGGTGAGGCTTGAGGAGCGGGGGAGGGAACGGAGAGGATGGATTGGTCCGAGCCGAAGGCCCGGCCCGGCCCAGTCCGGGAAGGAGGGCATGTGCGTGCCTTTCGGGGATGGGGAGTCAAGGGTGACCCAGGTGGGGAGAAGCAGACTGACCTCCAGGGCCCGGTACGGGGTCCGGAGGAAGGTGCGATGATGCGCCTGGAGGCATCCTTTTTGCCTGCTTTTCCCGAATCACACACACACGCGCGCGCACACACACACGCACATCTTGAGAAGCGTGTGCTCCTGAGACCCTCAGACGCTGTGCCAGGGCTGCCCTTTGGGGCTCCCAGGAGAGTCCTTGAGGACCCCAGCTGTCGTCTCGTTACCTTCCTTCACGGCAGACTCTCTTTGGCTACGGGAGCTCGTGACCCAGGAAGAAGAGTCCTTCACCTTGGCTTCCTTCCTCCCCGCTGGCGACATCAAAGCGGCCACCTCCTCCCAGTTAATGCATCCCGGGCTGAGAAGCCCATGTGATGCAAATAAATGACAACGCCACAGCAAACTGGAGCGCTTACTTCCTGCCATGCTCTGTGGAGGCACTTCACGTGCGTTTCGCGGGATCCCCACAAAGACCCCATTATTTCCCCATTTTACAAATGAGGAGATGAGAAGCAGCTGGTTCAGGGGCATGTGGTGAGTATACAAAGATCAGGAATTCACAGGCAGGTCTGTCTCACTCCGGAGTGGACGCTCTTGACCACCACTCAAGGGCAGATGACATGGTCTGCCCCTTCGATTCAGGTCAGCAGAGGAGCATGGCACAAGGAGCCCCTGGGGGTCTAGGTCTGTGTTGGGCAGGAGGTGGGAGCTGGGCCGTGATCCAGACCCTGCCCGAGGGAGCCCCGGTCCCTCTGGTGGCGATGGGGCGGCACTGCTGGGGAATTGTGCCGATGCCTCCTACTGGGGCACCCCCCACCCTTGGCTGGCATCCACAACAGGACTTCCTTGTCTTGTCCCCAGCAAAGTTTATCCAAGGAGAACTTGGCTGTAAATTTCTGCCAGTCCGCAGCCGCCCGGCCCTGGCCCCAGCCTTGGTCAGGGGATGCTGCTGAGCAGACAACAGATTCGTCACTGGGTGAGTCCTGAGCCAGCACAGCTGTCAGCAGGGAGGAGTGGCCCTGCACCGCGACCATGGCACGTTTACCCTTGAGCATGACAGGTGCAGACAGAGACAGCCGAATTTGTGGCTTTTCCCTCTGAGTGATGGACGGACTGGCCCCTCCAGCCTCTGCTCCGCCACCTGCTGTCAGAGGACGTGAGTCGGGCTCAGGGGTGGGGGTGGGGAATGAGGCAGAGGGCAGGACATGCCTGCCGTGGGCCTCTAGGGCAACTTGATCAGGGGGCAGGGCGGGGCATAGGCACGGTGACCCTGGCCAGACTGGAAGAAGGGACTTGAAGCCTGGGAGCCTGAAGGCCACCACTTCCTCACTTTCTCTCTTGTCAACCCTCCCACCGTCCAACTAATACCCACGGAGCACGTGCCATTGGCAGGCGCTGTGCCAGGTGCTGGGGACAGAGCAGTGACCCAGACCCCCAAGGTGCCTGCCTAATGGTGCTCTGAGTCCAGTGGGAGCAGAAGCCAACAAATGCAATAAAGAAACAAAAACTTCAGGGCAACGCGGAGAACTAGGAAGAGAATTCAAACCGAGTGGTGGGAGAGTGACCAAGGGGCCACTTTAGCATAGGGGATCTGGAAGGTGTCTCTTGAGAGGTGACATTGAATGACGAGACGGCGCCGGTCCGGCGTGGTCTAGGGGAACAGCTGGAGCCAAGCGCCTATGGCAGGGTGAGGACGGGAATGTTCACGGAGTAGAGGCAAGCCGATCCGGCTGGGGCAGAACAAGTGGCCGGGGACGCGACGCCGCGTGGAGAGGGCGAGGCAGGCCAAGGGCTGCCTCTTCCCTGGGCTTCTGAGTCAGCGCGAGGAGTTTGGCTTTTATCCTAAGTGGGATGGGAGGCTATTGGGGCCTAAAGGAGGGGAGAGGCATGATCTGATTGATGTTTTGAAGCGATTATTCTGGTTTTGTTAGAGCAGATGCCACCAGCAACATCCAAACTTGCCACAGTGCTGCAGCTGCCAACACGCACAGCCTGTCCGGAATATTCCATGCTGTTTATCCTGGTGCCATTCTGACCATAGCGAATGCATTGTGTCTAAGACGATTTTAAATGTGTAGAGTTCCATAATCGTGTCATTATACACAGACACCTCGCGCCTGAGTGTTTCTTGATGAGGCATGTGGACAATGTCCAATCTTACCCTGGAAGATGTGGAGCCTTGAGCAAAATTGGCACGGTTACAGACCATCCCGAGTCCATCAGTTACAAAAACTGCTCTTAATAAATCGAGTAAAGTTGGAAAGTTAAATGCAGGAGCCTTAGAAGCGTGGGCCCATTGGCCCAAAGGGATATTAACAGATTGGCATTTAAGTGTTGATGTTTGTTGAGCTCTTGGGCAGCGTCGTAATTCAACACATGGTTTGGTGTGACAACATTTAGTGTGATATGCTGAATCTGGATGAGTATGTCATCTATAAAAGAGAGGGAAAGAGCTAGCTGCTCAGAAAGGGAAGGGAGAATAGAAATTGAGAAAGACGCATTAGAGCATGATAAGAAAGAAGTCAGGAGCCTTGGAGTCGAAATCGAAAAGAATAGCATGAACTTATGACTTTAGCATTCCGCTCAAGCACCGAAATAACCCAGGCTGCCTCTGGGCTGGTGCATGTGCCCCGGGTGTCATGATATAACCGCATAGCAACACCCCACACACCCCACTCCCCACCCCTGACCATGGATTCATCTTTTATTTTTTTTTTTATTTTTTTTTCAACGTTTATTTATTTTTGGGACAGAGAGAGACAGAGCATGAACAGGGGAGGGGCAGAGAGAGAGAGGGAGACACAGAATCGGAAACAGGCTCCAGGCTCTGAGCCATCAGCCCAGAGCCCGACGCGGGGCTCGAACTCACGGACCGCGAGATCGTGACCTGGC
>NW_024412388.1:28329641-28339926 GCF_014898765.1 Herpailurus yagouaroundi
TTTTCAACGTTTATTTATTTTTTGGGACAGAGAGAGACAGAGCATGAACGGGGGAGGGGCAGAGAGAGAGAGGGAGACACAGAATCGAAAACAGGCTCCAGGCTCTGAGCCATCAGCCCAGAGCCCGACGCGGGGCTCGAACTCACGGACCGCGAGATCGTGACCTGGCTGAAGTCGGACGCTTAACTGACTGCGCCACCCAGGCGCCCCTGGATTCATCTTTTAAATCACTTTGTACCAAAAGGAAGCAGGGATTCCCTGAAGGGTAAATTGGATCTTGGGTGCAGATGTCTTAGTGTTAGAAGGCTTTCAAAGATGCCTGCAGGAAAATTCGAATGCGCACAGAGCCCAGCCTGTGGGCTGTTACCCCCCTGTTATGATGACCAAGTAGGGACAATCGGGGCATAAAAATCAGTAATTACAGGCAGGAACAAGCTAAGTCCATAAAAGTGCTTATGTCTACAAGGCTATTGGAAAACGGAAGTTAATAGGAAGTGAACCGGGGGAAGTTGGTATGCACACCATCAGTTTTCAATATGGTTTACAGAGGGATATTGATCAAGTCACACGGCTACGGGCTCATGCTTAACTTGTGGCCAGCAACCAGGTCGCCGGTCCAAATTTTTGTTGACCTGCTCCAACTGTTTGCTCAAAGGATTAAAGGGCACGCAGACTCATGCTGTTCTTTACAATGTTTATTTGGTTGTACCCAGGGTTCAATGTTTGCAATAAGCATAAACAGCATAAACACGCTCAGACCCCACAAAGCCCAGGTTTTATCGTTATAGATTTTTGGACGGCATCTCCACACTGCCCTTGGCCCAAAGAGACCTTTGCCACCGGAGGAAGCGTGTGTGTTTTACCAAGAAGAAATCAAGATGTCTTGAGAGCAGGTCAAGAACAGGGTTGGTATTGTCGTCAGTTATGTCATTGCAGCTGACTCCCCAGAGCCATATTTAGCAAACAGATATGGGTGCATCTGTGGGCATTTTGACTCTTCTGGGGTCAAAAAAAAATGTGAATTGTTGCAAAGTTTAAAATTAGACAGATTGAACATTTAATCCCGATTTTCAGTTTCTTTTGAAAAGTTGGAAGATCACGGGCACCTGGGTGGCTCAGTCGGTTGAGCATCCGACTCTCGATTTCGGCTCCCGTCATGCATGATCTTGTGGTCGTGAGATCGGGCCCCGCATCAGGCTCCACTAACAGTGTGGAGCCTGCTTAAGATTCTCTCTCTCCCTCTGTCCCTCTCCCTCACTCAAGCATGCTCTATCTCTCTAAAATAAAATGAAAAATGAAAATGAAAAATTGGAAGATCTGGAAATGCAAAGCTGGCATTTTCATCGTTCTAGGAGGCTGGAGTTGAATAAGGACCTTCTTTTCTAGAGGGAGCTCACCACTCCAGTTAGCCCCAGGCCCTGGGACTCCCAGTTGCCTCTTATTTACATTACTTTCTTGAGCTCTGTAGGCATTTGGGGTTTTGCGTGGCGATCAATAACAGCCATAATAAAGGGCCATTATTACCATTGTTTACAGCCGGAGAGCTCAAGTAAATTGCCTCGAAGCCACAGGTTAAGGGAGAGGCTGCTAGTTGATTATTCTACCATTCATTCTTCCCTTCCTCATTACTGACAGAACCCTATTTTATTTGGACTGGCAGTGTGCCCAGGTAAGAGTACATTCCCCAGCCTCCCTATGGTTAAATATGGCTATGTGATTAAATTCTGGCCAATGACATATAGGCGGACGTGTTATAGGACCACTTTTTAAAAAATCCTTAAAACAAAGGAGCAAGTCCTTTCTTCCCCCTTTTTTAAAATCCTCTTTCTTGATACCTGGAATGCTGGTGTAATGGCTGGAGCTCTTTCAGTCACATTGGGCAATGAAGAGACCTTGAGGATGGAAAGCACGTTCTGTTTTCAGGACAGAAAGGTAGGAACTGGATTCTCTGATGAGTGTGTAGATCCTCCATACCAGTCCCGACCCACATTATGGCAGCCTTCTTTTATGATAGTTTCTATGCCCGGAGCTGATACAGTGATGAGGTCAGGATTCACGCTTAGTATGCCTGGCCCCAGAGCCTGGGCTCTTAGTTTACTCCCTACTCAGCCTTCCAGTCTGTACCACAGTAGCGGCCAATCCCAGACCTTCCGTATTGCCTGAAGCTGGTTTCAACCCTCCCTCCTTACCCGCTGGCGGTGGAGGGGCAATGGTACCACATGCTCGGGCTGGCTAATGAGGAAGTGGTCACTTTCCAGCTCTACAGAAGCCACAAACCCGACTCATGCGAGGACAGTTTGGGAGTTCCTCGACTGGGGACTGCATTTCCATATGTCACTTCACTCTAAGAACAGTAGCCTCTGAGCATCCTTTCTGGGCTGCCCTCCAAGGCCAAATGACAGATACACAATGCCTGCAACAATGACCAAATGGAGGGGGTTCTCGGGGAGACCCCCCCAAATCTGCCAAAGCCGTCACCAGCCGGCACTCTATTTTTACTCACGCGAAGGGTGTTCCTACAATGACAGGTGCCCTTTCGGTTCAAGGTAACGGATCCCTCTTGTTGAAGTGGTTGAGAATAATCTGGCTTTTGGCAAAAGGAAAACCCACATGGTCAGATATTGAGACTTCTCTGGGGGCTGTGAATGGACACAGCCTTTGGGCTGGAAAATTCTCAAGGTTTGTGCTTCAACCTCTCCGATCCTAAAAACGCTGATGTGACGGTGGCGGTGATAACGGCACTGGTGGCCATCGTGCCATCGTCCTTTTTGCCTTCGCTTCTTCAATGAATGATCTAAGCCCCTTCCCCCATTACGTCCCTTCCCTCTTACTCCTCACCCAATGGCACCTGCTCCCGCCCTCTGGGGACAGCTCTGGATAAGGTCATCAGCCACCTTTTTTTGTGTATACAATGTCTTTTTTTTTTTTTTTTTTTTTTTTTTTTTTTTTAGCTTTTATTCTACCGGACCTCTTTGTAGAGTTTGATGCTATTGACTACTTTTTCCTTAAAATATTCTACTCTTTCGACCTTCTGACGATAGGATCTTTTGGTGTTCTCTCCCCGCCTCTCAGACCAATTCTTCTTTGGTCTGAAGTTCACCCATTCTCCTGTTCCTTGGAAGTTTGTCTTTGGTCCCCTCTCCTTTCTTTCCTTTCTTGTCTCACTGGACACAGTGTCCCCAGGCTCTCTGCACCCCCTCCATTTATCTAACACTCTTCGGCCACAATGCCTGTCTTAGATCAAGGTCCTCAGAAACAGGCTATAAGATGCTGAACTGAATTGCTAGCAGAAGCTTCCTGAGGAACGCTTCCAGGAACAGCTTCTGAGTGGGGCGAAGGACCAGGGGCACACGAAGGAAGGAATGAACTGGGATGCCATGGTGCCCAAGGCCTTAGCTGAGCCCATGGGGGCCCGGACTGGGGATGACCATTCAGAGTTATCCCAAGCGGAGGCAGGGTAGCCCAGCCTTCGTGCTCCTGCAGGGGCAAGCCTAGTGGCCGGATGCGAGCTGGCCCTGAGGGGCATTGCTGTGGGTGAGGTAGCTTCCCTCCGCCGAAGGCAGTTCCTGAAGAGTGGCCCAGCGAGAGCAGTCGGCCACCAGTGCTCCCCGCAGCTAAGGAAATGCAGCCTCGGTCCTGAAGAGGGATCTGGACAGCAGCACGGCATGCAAGATACAGTCCCAAGTCCAACTACACCGATCGTCCTGACCTTCCTCTGAGTAAGCATCACGATTGCATAGCCATCTGCTCTGAATGTATTCACCCATGCCGGCTCCGGTTCCCCGAACGCAGCGTGCTGGGGACACGGCCGCTCCCCTCTGCCTGTGCACTCCCCTTGTCCCCCTTCGTTAATTCCACACTCGTTTATGGAGTGCCCACTCAGCGCCAGGCACTGTGCTGGGCCCTGGGGTCCCGGCCGGGAGCTTAATGGACGTCAGCTCTTGGGCGAGGAGTCCACCTGCTGGGTCCAGAGAGGCTGATGGGGCTGCCCTGGCCAGCCGGGCCACGCTCCCCCACTCTGGAGGCTCCTCGTAGCCTGGAGGGTGTTCCGGCAGGAGTGAATCTTGGATCCTGGGACGGGCAGGGGCTCAGATGACAGGCAGATGTGCGGGAGGCTTGGGCAGAGTGGAGCAAGGGTGCCCTCCACGCCGTGTAGCCCCTGCTTGGCTCCTGGAGAACCTATAGGCACCCGCTCGCTGAAGGTCAGCTCCCCTGCCGTGAGAAATGGCCCGCAGTCCCTTTTGGCTCAGCGGACTTGGAACCGCACACAGACCCACGTGTCCGCAAACAGAGCTGTGTCCCTTGTGCACAAACAGGAGATCATGCCTCCGATTCTCCCACAGGCACGCACGTGGGTGCGTCCATGTTCCCCATGTACATACACGTACGAATGGGCGTGCCACAACCCAGTGTATACCCACGGCCCTGTGTCCACACTCACACGCCCCTCCCGTCCGCGCCCACACAAGGCGGGGGCCCGTCTTCCGGCTGGCACGCACGCACACGCGCGAGGGCTCTCACGGACATTCTCACGTGCTGGTGTGGGCACGCGCCCGCACCCACCCGTGCGGGAAGCCTGAGTGACAGCTGTCAGGCTGCACGCTGCTGGGCATCTGCCAAGTCCCTGCAGCAGACCAGGGAGAATTATGGTTCCGATGGCTGCATCAGCCCCCAGAAGAGAGAGGTGAGCCTTTTCTCTTTCCCTTTTCTTGGGGCCAGCCTTCTGAAGTGCCATGAATGAGTATTCAGGTCCCTTCCTTCCCCAGAGACCAGGTTGCTCTCTAAATACCAAGGCAGGAAAGTAGAGACTGAAAAAGGTCATTACCAAATATCGAGAGGCTGGTATTTAGCTAGTGAAGTGGCTCCTGGAAAGAACCTCAGACCCCAGTGGGGAGCCTTTGTTAACAGCACGGTGGTCGGTGGTCGGCTGCCCCGGGTCCCCGTCCCCCCTTCCCCCCCTCTCCCCCCCAAGCCAGATGGGGAGGAGCAGTAAGTCTCCTCCTCTGGGACGGCGTGGCCCCCTGAGCTGAGGGACAGACCCCCGAGGGGAGCACCCCGATTTTTCTGAGGTGCACGTGGAAGGAAACAGGACATCAGTGAACATCTCAGGACCACGGGGGCCCAGCCAGAGCCAAAAAGCCCATCCCTCTGCCTTTAGACTTTGCAGAGGTTTCTGGGACAGGAATTACTATCTCCCTCCTTTCTCTTTTTAGAGTTAAGGTGAACAAAAAAAAAAAAATAAAAAAAAAATGGTTATTTAAGGGCCTGACAGCACGATTCCTCTTAGGGTCTTTGTTTAGGGAAACACCTTGGTCAGCTGTCTGGGCAGGAAGGTGAGACCCTGATGCAGATGCTGGCGGGAGCCAAGGCACTAAGAACGAGAAACTGGCCAGACTTCTCTGCAGGAGAAAGTGAGAGGAATTCGTTTTTCTCCTGAGCAGGGAAGAAAGAGAGGAAAGACGGGAGGGAAGGGAGGGGAGAGCCAGGCCTCCAGGGGGAGGCCGGCGGCTGGGTCTTCTCCACCTGCCCTCCACACGTGTCCCCTCCCGTCTCTGCCCCGCTCTGAGCCCCAAGCCCGACTCCCTCCAACAGCTCTGATCTCAGAGGCCCGCCCCCCGCCTCTGGCTTCCGGTTGGATTTGGCCAATGGGAGGTGCTTCCGGGAGAGCAGAGGGCAGGAGGGAGATTGGGGTGTCTACCCTCCGGCTCCCTTCCAGCTTCTACCTGAGGTCACAGGTCTTGCCGAGAGCCCCCCACCCCCACGCCCAACTCCAGCGACAGCCACACACGCAATCCTGCGTCTTCCTTCCTGTTTGCCGCGGTGACTTCACCACAGCTGGCATGAGACTCGGGGACAGGACGCTACTGTCTGCTGCTAACTCGGCACAGACAGAGCACCGGGCCCCGAGGGTTGTGTCCCCCGAATACATACGTCGATGGTGGTGGTCTTAGAGGTGGGGTCGTTGAGAGGTGACTGGGTCTTGAGGGCGGAGCCCCCATCAATGGGATTAGTGCCCTCCAGAAAGAGACCCCGCGGGGCTCCCCTGGCCTTCTGTCGTGTGAGACACGTGGAGAGATTCACATTCTGCAGCGCAAAGAGGACCGGCACCAGAACCCGGCTGTGCTGGCACCTGATCTCAGACTTGCAGCCTCCAGGACTGTGACAGATAAATGTCTGTTGTTTACAAGCCACCAGTCTGTGGTACTTTGTCAGAGCAGCCCGAGCTGACTAAGGCAGAGAGGAAGGGCGGACATGGGTGGATGGATGGTGACGGGAACCATGTTCAGGGCATGTGTCGGGGGAGGGGGTCGTAAAAACGAGGCTCGCGACCCTGAAGGGGGGCCTTCCGTGTGAGAAAACACCTGGAAGTCTCAGGGCCCCCCCGCCAGTGACGAGGGAACTGGCTTCCCCTCACCCCTGCAGGTGGCTGCGGGTCCTGGCCTGCCTGTGGCCGTGGGAGAGCCAGGTAGGGGGCAGTGGGGGAGAAGGAAGCTACAGGAAGGGTGACTCAGGGATAGATTTATTTTTCTGGCTCCTACGAGGCAGCAAGGGAGGGGGGACAGGCAGAGGGGGGCCTTTCAGGACTCATGACGCATAATGCAATCAGATGACATTTAAATATTCATAAAAAAGAATGCAGATGTGAGTGTGAGACTGGTAGGCTAATGTGGGAGGGAGGGAAAGAGAGAGATTGGGAAGCACAGGCTGCATTTTCCAGAACCACAAGGTCTCGGAGTGAGAGAGAGCACTTGGGATCATTTAGTTTGACCCTTCGCTGTTGCGGGAATCTCTTTCTGGCCTCCTGATTGGCAGGGGGCGGGTGCCACCACAGACAGGGAACCTACACCATCCTAAAGCAAGATTTTCTATCTTGGGGCAACAATCCTTGCTGCAGGGCGTTTGGCTGCAGAGTGCATAGGTTAATGAGCTGGGAAGGGCAGGTTCCTCAGCTGGCAAGGTCAGGACACTCAGCTGGGTTGGGGGTTCTCTGGACCACCTCTGGAGGCGCTGGGGGGAGACAGCCAAGGTCTGAGGACCCTTGGCCATCTGGGGTTCATCCCTGGAAGCTCCAGGGGGCAGCCAGCTTCAGTGATTGTCATGGAGAAGGCTTGGTGGGGGTGGGGGGGGGCGACTTCACCCCTCAGTGATGCAGCATCCGCTTAGGGCTGGACAGGAGCCCCGCAAGGTGGGTGGAGAAGAGCCAGTGGCCCAGGGCGGAGGAGGTGGGACAAAAACCAGGAGCTAATGAATGTCCTTTTCCTTCTCAACTGGCTTTGTGGCCTCGGGCAAAAGCCCTAACTTCTCTGACCCTTAGTTTCTCTATGTTAAAATTATGGAAAAAAAACAGAACCTCCCAGGAACGTTCTTTTTTTTTTTTTTTTTTTTGATGTTTATTTATTTATTTGTTTTTGAGAGAGAGAGAGAGAGAGAGCGCGAATACCAGGGCGAATACCAGGGCGAATGGGGGTATAAGGACTCCCAAGAGCCAGATGGGGCCATGTGTGGTGGTGGAAGGTGCTGAGGAGGATGTCAGCATACCTTTGGCTTGGCCAGACTCAGCCTTGTCCCTCTACACCTGGGGCAGCAGGCGGGGAAGTAGAACCCATCCTGTTCCTTTACAACCTAGGGCAAGATAGGACACAGAGGGCCACCATCTGACTTCCCACCAGGTGTGGGGACCCCCCACCACAGGCCCCAGCTGGGATTCTTGGCTCAGACTTCCTGACTGCTAGGGACCTCGCCGCCTCCCACAGTAGCCCCAGAGGCTCTGCTGGCAATTTTCCCTCGGCTGGGCTGTGTTCTCCGTTCTCCACAGTCCCATCAGCCCCCTGGCCCCAGACAGGCTTGGGAAGGTCTAAGAAGCTTCTACCCTTGGGGCCGCAGTGAGAAGAGATCACATAACAGAGCGGTCAACAGCTGGATGGAAGGAAAGGCTATTCCTGGGCCTCTAGTTGTCCTGCCAGCCCTGTTCAGCTTCATCGTCATCTGTGTCCCCCCCCCCTTGCCCCCACCCCCACCTCAGACTCCCAGCCGTTTCTCTTGCTGCTCCCTCAGCCTCCCCTGTGCCCTTGACTCTGTCCCTTCCACTCCTCTGGTGGGGACTTTCCTATGAGTAACTCTTCTCTCGGATTTCACGACCTCTGCCTTCACACTGCCCTTCCCTCTTTAGCCTGTACACCTACCAAAGGCTCTTCCATTGTAAAAAAGAAGCCCACAAAGAGGCACAGAACAAGAGCGACAGCCCTCCCAGGACCCGGTGGCTCCTGTGGCTCTGATCCTGTCCTCTTTGCCTTGAAGCCAAGTTTCTCGGACGCTTTCTACTCCTATCCTCTCCTCCTCCGTCTCCCCTGCCTGTGGTTGGTCTTCCGCTCCCACAAAGACCCTTCCAAGGTCTTACCAGTGGCATCCGTTTTCCTAGACCCTACAGACACCCCTCAGTCCTTACTTTTTTTTTTTTTTTTTAAAATTTTTTTAATTTTTATTTATTTTTTATAGACAGAGTACGAGTGGGTGAGGGGGCAGAGAGAGAGGGAGACACAGAATCCGAGGCAGGCTCCTGGCTCGGAGCTATCAGCACAGAGCCCGACGCGGGGCTCGAACTCATGAGCTGTGAGACCATGACCTGAGCCAAAGTCAGACGCTTAACCGACTGAGCCACCCAGGCGCCCCCTGCCTCAGTCCCTATCTTGACTGACGTCCTGAGCCTCTTTGCTCCAAAGGCACCCCTCTTTCTGGGTTTTCTGCCTCCATGTGGCCCCATTAGGCTCTTCAGTATTCATGCTCCCCAGGGCTCTGCACCTGGCTTCCTTCTCTTTCTATTCCTATACTCCATCTGGGTTGGCCCACCCCCTGGGTCACCCTGCTTGCCATCGCTGTGCCAAGGACTCCTGAATCTCCACCTCCAGCCTCGACCTCCCTCCCGAGCACCAGACCCGCACATCCCACTGGAGGCTGGCCAGCTCTGTATGGACGCCCTTCGTGCTCACTGCGTCCAGCCTGAAGTTTGTTATCTTCCCGTGTCAAGGAATGTCAACGCTACCGACCCAGGCTCCCCAAGACAGAACCCTGTGGCCCTCCCACTCTGACTCCTCCCCTCTCTTACTTTCCTACTTCCATTCGGTCGCTGGGTCCTGCCAGCTCCACCTCCTGAATATCTCCCTTCCTTTCTGTCTGTGAGCACCACACACAGCAGCCTCTCCTGCCTACACCACTTACACAGCCCCCTACCGGTGTCCCAGCCTCTAGTCCCCCGATGCCAGCGACGTGGTGCTCTGTCCCAGGGAGGAAGTGAGACAGCTGCAGATGTCAGCGATTCGGGCCTCTTGAACCTGGATCAGATCAGGAGTTCTGTTTCCCTGTGACTCGGGGCCTGGCCTTGGGGAGAAGGAATATGTGCACGTGTGTGCGTCTGTATGTGTGTGCATGCGGGTACCGTGTGCACGTGCAATGTCCGCATTGTGTGCCCGTGTGTGTGTGTGTGTGTGTACGTGCGCGTGCCGGAGGGCGTGTGATCCAGGAGGGGCTCCCATCCCCACCGTCCCTAGAGATGCTTCCCAAGAACCTGTCTGCGGGCCGTCACCCGCCCACACGGGAGAATAAAGCTCTTTCCAGCTGACTGCCGCCCATGTTTGCGAAGCCGAGAGTTGTACGTCTCAATTTTTATCACATGAAAATGAAATAAAGGACACTGGTCCAGATCCCGAAGAAGCAATATTGCAGAGGGAGACGACTCCTTTGCTGTAGAGTTCCCCATCCCCGCTGCACCTCCCCGGAGAGCCATCCCTGCTGAGACGTCAGCACTCTCTCTCTTTGGGACCTTCAAAGAGGGTGTCATGGCTCTTACATTCAAAAACACAAGGAGAGTTAAATGCGCCACAGCTGCGAGAAAAGCGGTCCCGAGATGCGCTGGTGTTTGCTGCCGGCTCGCGCAGCTCGCCTCCCGCCTTGATGTAGCTGCCTTGACTCGACAGAAGATGTTTTCCTTCTCAGTTAGGAAAAATCCACAGCTTCCTGCCCCACGTGGGAGGTGGCAGTGCTGCAATTAGCAGGGGGGGCTGTGGGGAGGGGGCGGCAGAGGCCGCAGCTCCCTCCACTCGCCAGGGTTTCAGCCCCAGCCTGGCCTGGACCCACGTGCTGGCTTCCTTTTGGGTCTTTCCCTCCCTCCCTTCCTCTCTCCCTCCCACTGGTTCACACAATAAAGGTGAACTTGAGCCACTTTGCCGCTCTGTGCCGGGCCCCTTGGTGGATCAGAGGACACAGAGGAATGAGATGTGGTCCCTGCCCC
>NW_024412388.1:28340026-28439752 GCF_014898765.1 Herpailurus yagouaroundi
AGCCCAGAGCGAGTCAAAGGCAACGATGGAAAAGATAGGTAAGCTAGCCTCTTTCTGTTCCCTAAGATCAGATCGATTCACACCCTCCTTCAACAGCCCGTATGCCAAAAGCCTTCCAAGATCCCTGCACGTTCCTGGGGGCTTTCTCCTGTGTTGTGGTTAGGAGCCCAGACGCGGGGCAGACCGCCCGACTTCCAGTCCGGCTCTCCCCTGCCGGAGGGACCCACGTCACTCGGCTGCTCCGTGCCTCCGTTTCAGCAACCCTGGAAGGCAGAGGGCAATAGAAGCTACTTCATAGTGTTGTTGCAAGCATTAAATGAGCTAGTTCGGGTGCAGCACTTAGAGCAGAGCCCGGCCCATCGTGAGCACCACGGACGATCGGCTCTTTCTTCTCGTTGTCATTTCTAGCTTTGAGCCCCCGCTTGGATGGAATTAATTCAGTTTGTGCATCTTTTCACCCCCCCCCCCCCACCGCGGGTGCTGTCAGCTCTAGCCTGAGTCCGTGCTCAATCCTTTTCTTCATATTCCATTACAAAAAATCGGCCTCACCCCTAAAACAAAGCGTGGCCGGGCACACAAAGTCCCTGTGGGTAGCACACATTTCCAAAGGAAGACGAGAAGAAGGGATTTACAGATTGCGCGAGCGCCAGCAGCGTGAAAGCCCGTCTTTGATATTTCCCTTCCTAGAAGCCCCTCCGCGTTTCCACCACCTGGGCATCAGCCTCCTGCTACATTGTTTTCGTATTTTCCCCTTTGCTCCCTCCCTCTCTCTCTCTCTCTCACCTCCCAATTCCCACTTATTTCCCATGCAGAGCAGTTTAACTATCTCTTTTGCTTCCTTGCCTCCTGTCAAATCATACCCTCAGGATGTTACCTCCCCACCAAGTGCCGTATCAAGGTATTTTGTTATACAAAGACATTTGCTTCCGGAAGAGGAGTTCTGGTGTCAGATGTTGTATCACTCAGGATCCAGCCGGGAAAAGAGGAAGCTCTGTAAACATGTAAGACGGGAGGGATTTAATGCAGGGCGTTGGTTACCCAGAGGATGGAAAGGCAGAGAAGCCGAATAGTGCCAGCGTGTGATACGTCGAAAGACGTTCATGCTGTAAAGGGCCGCTGCCTCAGTTTCCCGAGGGTTCAGTGTTTGGGCCTGCACCCCCGAGCCTGGATGAGTGGGGCCTAGAGCTATGTGAAAGCTTCTGAGATCACCAGGCAGGCGTGCAACCATGGAGCCGGGAGCAGCACCGGGGAGACTGGAGGCAGGCCAACCTTCGGGAGTCTGCGGTCAACAGTTCCAGGGCAAGAATCCCATCACTGGACCCCGGTTGGCTTCTCGGCCTCTCTGCCGGGTGGTGTGTAGGCAGCATACCCTCCCCACCAAGGATGAGCTCTGCGTGGGGCGTTGGCCCATCTTTTTACAGATCGGGAAATCGAGGCCAGAGAGACGGAGGTTTGCCCCCGGTCATAGAACAAGTGAAGACCAGTGCTGGGGCTCCTGCGGCCCTCCCCAGACCTGCGCGGTAACGCGGGCACCTCGGAGTCAGGAGGAGGGGGAGACGAGCGAAGAAGAGAAGGCGAAGGTGAACAGAACCTTCAGATTCCGCTCGGAGGGAGACAGCAGAAACTAATGAGAACTCTGCAGGACGCAACAAAGCTGGGAGAGGCCTTTGAATGGCTTCGAGGGAAGGGACTACGGGGCAGTCAAGGACACGCACAGCCTACCTCTGTGAGGGCGGGGGGGGGGGAGACGCAATTAGCGGTGGGGAAGCGGCCGCCAAGCCTCTCTCCAAACAGACGAGACACAAGGGCCTTGCTCCCCGCCTGTTGACCTCAACCAATCTTATCAAGGCGCAGCCTGTAAGAACCGAAGGCTGTCATTTGGAGATGGAACGTCCAGTCCTTCTTGGGTCAGCCGGGGCCAACCTGGTCTCGTTTGAAAGTAACCGAGACAGGCTCTGGGCAAGTTACGCGACAGGGCATTGAGGTTCTCTCAGACTCAAGTGGGGACGGGAGATCTGGCCTCAGAAACAGGGTGGAAGTGAGGGGGTGGCGGGCCAGACCGAAGGGAGCCACGTGTGCGCCAGCCTGGACAGTTTTGGGGGGTGCCGCCAGAGCCAGGCCGACAGTCCCTTCTCCCATGGCATCCCTCCAGGAATCACGTGGGAGTGTGAGCAGAGGCCCCACACCCATTGCCGGGCGGCCCAGGGAAAGATAACGTCATTCTCAAGGACCAAGGACAGTCACCAGGAATTTTCTTCCTGCCGAGACAATACTCGATGTGGGAGAGGTGCCCTCAGCCTGCTCCCTGTCGCCCCAATCCAGGTGATATTAGGAACTGGGTCTTGGGTGCTCAAAACCCAGCAAATATTCCGCGTGGCTTTCATTTGGAAGGACCACAGAGGAGAGCCACCTGTCCACCATCACCAGTGACCCAGTGCCTCAGCCCTGCTAATGGTTTAATTATATGTCTCCTTTCCGAGGGCCTGTGTCTGAAGTTGGAGGGTTCTGGAGAGAGCACGGGTTGGGTGTGGCTTCGTTCTGAGTGAGCTGCATTGCCTCCCCGAGCACTGAAGGGCTGTGGTGCTCCACGGCAGGTCCTCCCTTCCCCTCCGCTCGGGGTCTGCCTGGAAGAAGTCCTTCCTGCGTGGGGACTGGGTGGCTATGGCATAAACTGGGCGTAGCTGTGAGGTGGACCCTTGGGTGTCCCAGGTGGCGGGGAAGGGTGGGGAGTAGTGGCAGCAGGTGCCCAGCTGTGGAAGGAGGTGGCTCCTGTTGACATGGCTGACCCAATGTCTGGAGCGTGCCGAGATGAGAGATGGGAGGGAGCTGGGGAGCGCTGACCCTGGGAACCCCTCCCCCCCCCCCAGTGGCCCCATCGCAGTCCTCCAGCGGTCCTCCTCCCTCCCACCCTCCCGCTCTCCCTCCTCTCCCAGGGGCTCAGGCTTTCATCTCAGCTGCAGCAATATCTGCTCAGGCAATCGTCTCTCCCCGTCCGCTTTCCTCTGGCAGCTTGTCGCTGTTCACTCTGCAACCAGGACATATTTAAAAGAGAGAAACTTTAAGTTTGGGAGAGTTTAAATGAAAGAAAACAAACCCTCACTATTATCACAGGTAAGAAAAAAAAAAAAGCTTCTGGCTCCTGGTGGGGAATTACGGGCTTTCCTTCATCTTGGAGCCAGGAAAAAAAAAAAAAAAATCATGAAGTTTTTTTCGTTTCCCTCACCCCCCTGCCCCCCAGGTGCCAGGTTAATTGAATAGGAGGCCCGTCTGTATCAAAGCTGCCGAGTACCGGTCCAGCTCTGGAGGACAAGGTTCCTCCTTGCATGCACTCACGCAGAGCTCAGAGGCTCTGCAGGGTGAGAGGGAAGAGGGTTCTTTGATTTCAGCACCCTAGGCCTCTCCTTGGGGGGAGGGGAGGTGGGCTTGGAAGGAAGGAAGGAAGGAAGGAAGGAAGGAAGGAAGGAGGCAAGCTTGGCCTCCACCTGTAGGCTACCTGGGCCTGGGAGGGGAGGGGCTATCCTGATCATCTGGGTGAGGGGTTCCCCGGAAAGCCAGGCTCTAATGGGTTCCCCCATGTGCTCATCCCTGTCCAGGGTGCTGCTGAGGAAGCATGAAAGAAGGGGGCAGGTTTCATGGATCGCTCCATTTCTTCCTGCACCCATGGCCTTCCCCATTCCCGGGGGCGGGGGGAGGGGGGGCGGGGGTGGTGGTGGAGGCTGGGCTGGAGCTGGAGGACAAAGACATTTGTCAGCACCGTGCTGGGATATGGAGCTTGACCATGCCAGGGATAGAGCTTCAAGCCTTCCACTAGGTTACTCCTCTGTCTCTTCCTCCCTTGGTTTTAGGCTCTTGGGAGCACAGACCTCTTGGGCTCATCTTGGATGGGCATCTCTAGAGCATCCGATGTAGGGAGACGATCCTGAGGCTGCCCCTCCCCGGCAGGACAGGGGGTGCGTGGTCAGGCTGGCTCTGCTCCGGCCATTGGGAAAACTGTTCATCCTCCTCTTTTTTCCACATCTCTTTTCCTGTCTGTGGTGAGATTTAGGAGGCAGGGATTTGGGGTGCGAATGCGGCAAGACGTGCCAAACGACACTGTTGGACCTGTTCACTGTTGTCAGCCTCGGGCTGGCCTGTAAGTGGACTTCGCCCCCTGGGCCCCCTGCGGTTGGTCCTCCTGGGCCCTCAGACGGCAGCTGGGGTTTGGGGCTGAAGTCTCAGTACTTGGGGAAGCCCCTCTGTACCCCCTCTGGCCTAGCCTATGGTGACAGCTGGCTGCTAGGGGTTCAGAGGCTATGTCTCTACAGTCTGTCTGAAATTTAGTTCCTATGACGTGAGCACCCGCTATGGGCCATGTTCAGTCCTAGGAGCTTCACTGACGTTGTCTCTCTCTTTGTTACGGAGGGAAGTTTATAAAACATAAACTAGGTTACAAACACATTCCCCTATGTCTTTTAAAATATTTGTCAAGTTTGGGGCGCCTGGGTGGCGCAGTCGGTTAAGCGTCCGACTTCAGCCAGGTCACGATCTCGCGGTCCGTGAGTTCGAGCCCCACGTCGGGCTCTGGGCTGATGGCTCAGAGCCTGGAGCCTGTTTCCGATTCCGTGTCTCCCTCTCTCTCTGCCCCTCCCCCGTTCATGCTCTGTCTCTCTCTGTCCCAAAAATAAATAAACGTTGAAAAAAAAATTTTTTTTAATATTTGTCAAGTTTATTTCACAGATCGCATTCTTAATTCATCTGAGATCTGGTTTTGTGCATGATACGAGGTAAGAATCTACCTTTATTTACTTTCCAGATGGCGATCCGATGAACTCAACGTGACTTACATTTTCTTCACTTATGTTTTTAAAAGTTTATTTATTTATTTTGAAAGAGAGAAGGAGAGAGAGAGAGAGAGAGAGAGAGAGAGAACATGCATGTGTGAACAAGCAGGGGAGGAGCAGAAAGAGAGGGAGAGAGAATACCAGGCAGGCTCCAAGGTGTCAGCACAGAGTCCAACACGGGGCTTGAACCCATGAACCATGAGATCGTGACCTGAGCTGAAACCAAGAGTCCACGTTTAACCAACTGAGCCACCTAGGCACCCCTTTCTTCCCTTATTTAAACAGCCACCTTTATCTTATGCTAAATTCATGTAGCCTTTACTTTAATATGCATTTATTGAATTCCTGCCCTTTGCCAGGCATTATTCTAGGCAGTGAAGATACAGCAGTGGACAAGACAGACAAAAGAAAGCAGAATAAAAAGCAGAAAACAAAATGAAAATGCAAAATTCTATGATCAATTTTGACAACAAATACAACTGGATTAAATTTCCCCAATGTAAAGCAAGAACTCTTGGTGTAGATAAAAAAAATGTAAACTTAATTCGATTCTAGTCCAAGGATAGTCAAATAAGCAAGAGGAATCAAACAGAACGCCCAGACACAGATCCTAGCACTTCAAATAATTCAGTTGGCCAAAAGGTGCCCTTTGAAATGTATGCTTAAGGTTGGATTAGTTAACACATGACCTTGGGGCAACTGATTAACTATTTGAAAGGGAGAAAAGTTACATCCTCTACCTCACTGTTATCCAAATAAATTCTAGATGGATATGTAGCTTAAACTATTACATTTTATTTTGTATTTAATTTTTAAAAAATGTTTTATTTATTTTTGAGAGACAGAGAGAAAGAGCGTGAGCGGGGGAGGGGCAGAGAGAGGGAGACACAGAATCCGAAGCAGGCTCCAGGCTCTGAGCGGTCAGCACAGAGCCCGACACGGGGCTCGAACTCACGGACCGTGAGATCATGACCTGAGCCAAAGTCAGATGCTTAATCGACTGAGCCACCCAGGTGCCCCAAAACAAGTGCGTTTTAGAAGAATCAGAAGGAAATACGGGTGAACTATCTGATTTTGTAGTGAGGAAGGTATTTCTGGGCACGGTCTTTTGAAGAATGCAAAAAGAGAAAGAATGACAAATCTGAAAACATAAAAACCAAACCATTCTGGAGATCAAAATACCATAAACAAAATTAGAAATCAAACAACAAACTAGGAAGCAGTATTTATAACGTATACGTTAGGTGAGGTGAATCACTCTTACAGATCAATAAGAAAATCTGAAAACCCTGTTAGCAAAACAAGCAAAGGACATAAATAAGAAATTTACAATGGAAAACTACAAATAACCCATAGATATATGAAAAATTTCAGCCTCATTAGCAATAAAGGAAATTGAAATTGAAACAATGAGACCTACGGTTTGCTCGTTAACTTAGCCAAGCTTTTAAAAAATCGTAGTGCTTCAGGCTGGCAAAGGTTTGAAGGAAAGGAAATTCCTCTGCTCTATGGTGGGAGTGTGAATTGTCACAAACATTTGGAAGGGTAATTTATTTATATGGATCAAAAGCTTTAAAACGTCTAGACCTTCTGATAAAAACAATTCCATTTATAACCATTTCTCCTAAGGAAATAATTAGAGATGTGCACAAAGATTTATTTCGAAGGAGGTTCGTGGCGGCATAGTAGGCAATAACAAACGGATAAAAACAAACACGAAAAATAAAGATAATTGACTTAGGGTCCCCCCTACGAGGAGATTTGTTGAACAAATTATGTGAGACTCGTATGAGGGAATGCGATGAGGTCATCAAAAATCACGCTTCCAATCATATCTAGTTTCGGGGAAGATGCCCAAGATATAGAGTCAAGTGGAGATGAAATACCGGACTGCATTGATTGTATGGGTGATAAATTTCCAAGTAAGTCTGGTCAGTTACATGCCGCGACTCTACTTCCGCCCACCCCCAACTGTCTGCTGCTTCTTCCAGGTGCTGCTCGTTTGCCCAGCATGGTCGTCTCTCCTGGGGTCTCTGCCATTACCCAGCATAACGGCTTTGCTGGGCACTGTCCCCCTCGTCGGCACCTTTACCATCCATGGGCTTCCAGCATCTCCAGCCAGACCCACCATCAGGGCATTGGAGTCACCCGGTACCAAAGCCTCGTTGGGACTCTGAAGTTCTAGAATCCCAACCTGCAACGGCTAGATGAGAAGAAGAGTTTATTGGCTCACCACCCATGGGAAGTAGAAAGATACACTTGGAGTACAGAAATGACAAGAGCTGGGAGTTTGACTGCCTTCCCAAACCTCCCTACTGCGTCTCTCCCCTCTGCTTGTCTTGGTGCATTGGCTCTGTTTCCTACTTCACAGTGATCTCTCCCACAGGGTGGGAGAGGTTGTCACCAATAACTTTGAGGATCACGTGGCTTTGCCTTCAGGTAAAGACTGAACCTTTACCCTTAGTTCTGATTTGAAGTTCTCAGAGAGGACGCCTGGTTGGCCGGACCCGGGTCGTGTCCTCTCCCGTGTGGCTCTAAGTTTCCCTCCTGGGATTGACATCTCCCTCTTGAGCTACAGGATTGGAGTTGGAGATGAAGCAGCTTCCCAGAAGAAGGGAAGGGGGGGCAGGCAGACAGGTCGCACTCCTCTCTTTCAGTGGAATGCCAACGGAGTATGTTAATGTCGCCGAGGTCTTAGGGGGGATTTTAGTCGAGTTACTCTTTTTACTTTTGCTTAAGTTCCCTCTCTCCTTCCCAGGACCCTAGACAGGAGTCCAGGGGGCTGGGCCGTGGCCAAATCATTCTTCAGGCTGAGGCTCAGAACTCACACATTATCACTTCCACCCACCTACGCTGGCCTGAGCTACCCAGATGCCCATGGCCAAAATCAACTGGGTGGGTATGATCACATCATTCTTTTTCTTTTTCTTTTTTTTTTTAATGCTTATTTAGTTTTGAGACAGAGACAGAGAGAGACAGAGAGAGAGAGAATGGGGGAAGGGCAGAGAGAGAGGGAGACACAGAATCCAAAGCAGGCTCCAGGCTCTGAGCTGTCAGCACAGAGCCCGACGCGGGGCTCGAACTCATGACCCGCGATACCATGACCTGAGCCGAAGTTGGCGCTTAACCGACTGGGCCACCGAGGTGCCCCAGATCACATCGTTCTTTATTACTTGTTTTAAAGTCACCGTGTAAAACTACAACCATATACTACTCTAGTCTCATGAGAATGGCTAGAGCAAGCAAACAAACAAAAAGCCCCGAAAAACAAAACCCACAGAAACCTGACAATACCGAGTACTGGTACAGACGGAGAGAAACTGGGAACCTCATGTGTTCCCAGGAGGAAAGCAAATTGATACAGTACCTTTGGAAAACCGTTCAACAGGTTTTAATCAAGTTGAACATACACTGACCATACGGCCCAGCAAGTCTGTCCCCGAGAGAAAGGAAAACTTACACTAAGCTAAAGAAACAAGATTCAGAAAGGCTTTCAATCCATTGATAAGACACTCTGCAAAAGGGAGGACTACAGGGACAGACAACAGAGAACGGATTTTAAAAAATGATTTACGGCAAAGGTGGGCCTTTCTAAAAACTCCTTCTGTTTCCTTTGGTGAACTGTTTTTGTTAGAAGCCTCTTCTCCTTAGCCTAGACTGATCTGGCCACTGTTTTCTGTCACAATATACTGTACAGCCTGTGGGGCTTGGAGTTAGCCTTTTTTTTTTTTTTTTTTTTACGTTTATTTATTTTTGGGACAGAGAGAGACAGAGCATGAATGGGGGAGGGGCAGAGAGAGAGGGAGACACAGAATCGGAAACAGGCTCCAGGCTCCGAGCCATCAGCCCAGAGCCCGACGCGGGGCTCGAACTCCCGGACCGCGAGATCGTGACCTGGCTGAAGTCGGACGCTCAACCGACTGCGCCACCCAGGCGCCCCGGAGTTAGCCTTTCTACTATCAGAGGAAAACAAAAATTCCCTCTACATCTAGTGTTTAACCGTAATCAGGGAGGGTGGATTTTTCTTGGTTCTACTCAGTCTACTTGGTTGCGATTTTTCTATCTGAGTTCAAACAAGGTCAGTCCCCAGCACTGCTTTTCCGGTCCGTCATAGCTGGGCCTGACCCAGGCCAGGGGAGCAGGTCCCAGACTCAGGGAATCCAAGTTTAAGAGATGATGGGTGGCGTCTTCAGTGCGGCTTGAAAGAGAACACCAACGGGAGAGGGGCCCCGGGACAAAGGAAGCTCAGGCTCCAGGTGGCTAGGCTAGGTGACGGCGAAGCCTGAAGTTGTAGCCTGAAGGGGACGAAGCTGAGGGGCTTCAGACGGGGACAGCTGGTCCATCCCCTGGCCTCCTCCCAAAGAAAGGCCAGGAATGAGGCAAAGGCAGGGCAGGGGGTTGTTATCCAGGCTTGCCAGCCCTTGGGAACCACGCCCCCACTGCCCAATTTCCTCTGTAATTGAAACCCTGCCTTCCCCCCCACCCCCCCACCCCCCACCATGAGCCCCACACGGATCCTCAGCAGGTAGAGGGTTCACAGTGAGATTTGTGGCTAAGAAGCCTGCATGATTCTGCAGAGATGAGCTCCCCAAGGCAGCGGATGGGCTGGGCTGGTGCCCCTGGCTCCTTCCTCTTGTCCCTGAAATGATCTCTGGACAATCAATCAGTCACTCTCTTCCACCCCCCGGTCTGCTCTGGGCGTGCAAGCAGCCTGCTGGTCTCCCTGGGGTGACTTTGGCTTGGAGGCTGGCATGGGGTAATGGCAACATCAGGGCTGAGCCAGGACTAGCGCAGCGCCCCCCCCCCCCATCCCTGCCCCAGATATAGAGCTCCTCTCGATTACAGCCATGACTCCCTTATCCCTGGACGCCTCTCACTTCCCTGGATCAAGCTTCCAGCTTGGCCTGGCTGGGGTGTGATCTTGGCAAAGTCCCTTCTCCTTGGCTCAGGGGTCCTCTGTCAACCATCCAAGGCAGTGACTGGTCCTGGGAAGGGAACTGAGGAGAGCGGTGGTGGGTCTCGAACCCAGGGAGGGTCACCTTTCCCCACTAGGTCTGGACTGAGCTGAGCTGGCCTCTGTCTATGGGGAGAGGAGAAGCCAGGCAGAAAACGCTCTCTAAGGGACCTTCTGCGTGTGTGCTGAGTCTGTAGATTCAGAGAAGCCACATCCCATAGCAGGTTACTACGCGTGCATTTTCCCTTCTGTTATCCTCGGACCTTCTGCGGAGCCTTAGTAAACGTCCCAGACTGGTCCCCGATGTGCTGCAGGAGATGATGAAAGAGTCTCATCTCTGCTTGGGACAGAGTGGCAAGGTGGGGCCCTGTTTTCGCTGAAGCCCCCTCCGTGGTATGAGCACGGGCAGGAAGAAGGAAGCCTGGCACCCCACAGCAGGGGTGAGGTGAAGGAGTTTGCACAAGGGACTCCAGGGAAGCTGGTGGTGGGTGTGGGCTGGGGTGGGGACGCCCTGAGCAGCACAATGGGGGCATTTTGAGGCGGGGGAGGCTTTTGTGAGGGTAGGTAGTGGCTGGCGGTCCAAATTACTGCCATTTAAGAATTCCTGCGAGGGGCGCCTGGGTGGCGCAGTCGGTTGAGCATCCGACTTCAGCCAGGTCACGATCTCGCGGTCCGTGAGTTCGAGCCCCGCGTCGGGCTCTGGGCTGATGGCTCAAGAGCCTGGAGCCTGTTTCCGATTCTGTGTCTCCCTCTCTCTCTGCCCCTCCCCCGTTAATGCTCTGTCTCTCTCTGTCCCAAAAAATAAATAAACGTTGAAAAAAAAATTAAAAAAAAAAAAAAAAGAATTCCTGCGAATGGGGGGGCACCCGGGTGGCTCAGTTGGTTAAGCGTCTGCCTATTGATTTCAGCTCAGGTCATGATCTCACAGTTCGTGAGATTGAACCCTGAGCTGGGCTCTGTGCTGACAGCATAGAGCCAGCTTAGGATTATCTCTCTCCCTCTTTCTCTCTCTCTCTGCCCTTCTCCTGCTCTCTCAATAAACAAATAAACATTAAAAAAAAAAAAACAAAAAGAATTCCTGGGAGGGTGACCTCCTTTTGCAGTCCAGCTGAGGAGGTGGGGACATTGTGGCAGCAGAGGGAAGGGTATTAAGTGGCTCCTTCAGTCTGGGAGGGGAGAGGAGGGGACACTTTCCAGAGGGGCCGCTGTCTGAGTGGATCTCAAAGGGCACATCAGGGAACATCTTTGTTCAGACCCCTTTGTGTCTCAAACTATTTCCTTAGGGCAAATTCCAAGAAGTGAAATTTCCGTGCCAAAGCATAGGGGCATCAAATTCTTGCCCGTAGTAACAGAACGCCCTTCAGGCTGGTGTATCTAGACTAAACAAGTGTGGGCGGGTGGTGTAGTAACTCACCTCAGTGCAAAAGCCCAGAGGGTAGACATGGCTTCCGTCATGGTGCCGTCCGGGTCTCAGTCCATGTCACTGGGGGCTCGTTCTCTCTCCCTTTGCCTCTAGCTCAGCTCTCTCCCGGGACCAGCCCTGAAACTCCGGCTCGTATCCCGCCGGCTCAGCCATTGGCACAAAACGAGAATGTCTCTTTCCTTTTCGGTCCTCGCAAGTCCTGGGCTGAGTCTCATTGGTGTCCCTGAATCAGACACAAAAGGCGGGGACATGACACAGTGTCTCAGTTGCCCCGAGTCTTGGGTGGCACGCCTATTCCTGGGAGCTGGAGGTATTGTCCACCCAAACCCAGAGTGGACCCAGAGTGAGAGAAGGGGGCTTCCCAAAGGCAAGTCGGGATCCTATTACCAAAAGATAACAGGAAAAGATTACAGCAAGCCCCACAGGTGTCCACCACGAGCAGGGACATTGCTAACCCTCTCAATATTTCGTCAAAATTTATTTTAAGCAATCCCTCAATGGCCGTGGAGAAACCTCTGGAGCAGAGGACCAAGGAAGGCCGGGAATCCTGGAGAGAATCCTTTGCTCCACGTGGATGGAAAACCACTGCATGGCAGGAGTGTGGTCAGACATCCTTCTCACGACCGGCAGAGAACTTCCATCAGAGTCAGGGGGTCACAGTGGGCCTTGGTGGGGAGGGGCAGGGGGGCTTGCGGGGAAGGTGGGGCTTGAGACTTGAAGGAAGCCGGATAAGACGGGAGGGGAGCTGTCTGGAGGGAGCTGAGCAAAGCCCTGGAGACCAGGAGAAAAAATGCACAGTAACTCCAGGTGGCTGAGTGTGGCTGAAGGCTCGAGGGGTCGAGACAAAGGGAAAGAATGAGGAGGGAGGGCCTTGCCAAGGGGCTTGGACTTGACCTGGGGCCACGGGAAGGCAGTCAAGACTCCGAGCCGGAGGGTGAATCTCGCAGACGTGTGTCAGCCTGCTCAGGCTGCCACGACAAACCAGCCCGGCTGTTTAAACAGCGGAGAGTTTCTTGCAGCTCAGGAGACGGGGAAGTTCAACATCAGGGTGCAGCCAATGCGGGTTCTGATGAGAGCCTTCTTCCTGACTCGCCTAGGTGTGGGCACCTAGGTGTGGGCACAAGGAGACAGAGGTCTCTCTCTCACGTTCTTGTAGGGCCACTAATCCCATCGCGGGGGGCCCCACCCTAACCTACTCCTAATTACCTCCCACAAGCCCCACTGTCAAATACCGTCATGGTGCGGGGAGCGGGGGCTTCGACATAGGAATTTTAGGGGAACACAAACATTCAGTCCATAACAGATGGTTGGGGCAGGCGTGGAGGGACTGGTGTCCTGTGGAAGCTGAAGGGTAATACAGGGTCACACCCCTGAATCCCCCACTTTCCCCCTCCTGTGTCTGTCCTGTCCCCACCCCCTCCCTCTCTCCCTCCCCCCCCTCTCATTTTCCCTCTTCCCTTTGTCTCCTTGGAGGACGGGGGAGCTGCCTTCCCAGAAATAGAAGTTTATGGGGAAGTTTATCCTTGGCGTGAGAGACATTTGCCTCACTCCAGAAAACCCCCGGTAAAATAAATCTAATTAAATCTGTTACTGTTCACAGAGACTAGTTTTGTGGGCAATTGACCTGTTTTATTTATTATGTAAACCATCATGAAACCCAAGCTCCATATTATTTATGCTAATGGAAGGGAATAGGTAATAAATCCCGCCTGAGGATGTGGGCAGACCAGATGGTGTGGTGGCATTTTGATGGCTGGTGCCGGAGGAACCCGTGCCAGACGTCACTCCCCACCCCGGGAGAAGGGTTGGGGGTGCCGGGAGGGGGTGGCACGGAGTCCTAGGGGCAACCTCACTCTCAGCAAATTGCGAAGTGCTAATGAGAACGGGGTGGGGGGGGTGCTTTCTGGGTCATCTCCCTCTCGGAGGAAACTCCAATCTGTGTTATATCCCTTGGGGAGGTGGGAATAAAAATAGATGGTTCTCCTCCTGTGTGCTGCGTCCCAGGGCAGGCACCGCCATCTACACGATAGCATTGGATTTTCGCAATAGCCCTGAGAAGTAGGTCTTATTTGCCCCATTTTATAGGCAAGAAGAAGAACGCCTAGTCTTGGAACCGGGGTTTGAGCCCGATGTGTTTGGCCCTAAGCCTTCGGTCTTTCCAGGGTGCATGAGGATAAAACAGATCCAGGGAGGGAGGCAAGGCATGAACCAAGAGAGGAGAGAGGAAGAGGTACTCTCTTCTGCCTCTGAGCTCAAGCTGGCCCTAGATCTTCAGGGGAGACGGGAGTCGGGGAGGTATGCGAGGATAAGTACAGGGACATCCACCAGCAAGTGGGAGAGGAGAGAGAGGGCAGCTGCCTCTTAGAGAAAATGAAAAGCAGGGAACTTATTTGCAGCTGAAAGCTGCATCATCTGTTTGAAGAAAGGAAGAAAGGAACAGGATTCAGGAGGCAACGGAGAAGGCTCCGGGTTTACAGGAGCCTTGCAAGTAAGCGGAATTGGCTACCAGCCCACAGCCGCTCCTCCCCAGTCTGTGCCTCCCCCTGCAGGCAACACCAGGCAGACACAGCGCTCTCTCCTGCACGTCGTCGTACAAATTCTTGTTTTCCTTGCTTGTTGTGTGGGTAAAGGGGCCCAAAGAGAGGAGCTGCATCCCCAGAGTGGTTTGATTTATTTTCAAACAGATAAGGCACAATCAGAGGGATACAGAGGGGGAATGAAATCAGAGAACAAAGACATTGGGTTTACCGTGGGGGCAGTGGGAGGGGTTTCGACTAGCCGCGGGAACTTGAACCAGTCACTTAGTGTGTGTGAGCCTCAGGGGACTCAGTGTGTGTGTCTTCTCAGGGGACAGCAGTGCCCACCTCCAATGTTGTTGATGAGGACCGAACAGGACAAGGTGCATGGCAGCATGGTGCTCCGCACGGGCGAGGTGCTCTCTGAGGTGGGTCTCGGGGAGGCACACTCTGAAATGGGGAGTTGTATGCGGGGAGTTCAGTTGGGGCTGTGGGGAGGAAGGACCCTGGACTGGGCAGAAGAAGGAGCTGGGGAGTGATGCGCTTGCAACAAGGCCTTGGCTCACAGGGAGCTACGATAGACTCGCCCAGGATCTACAGGGTTCCCAGGTTACAGGACTAAAACTGAGAAAGTCCTAGGTGAACTGGGACACACGGGTCATCCTATGTCACTGAGTTGTCCTGCTTCTGTGGCACAGGGGCTGGACCTTTGTATCTCAGTGGATGAAGGCTATCTCCAAGGAGGGGTCTTAACTGTGGGCAAGGTGACTCCCTTTGGCTGAGATCAGTTTCTGCAAAGGGACTTGGCTGTGAGCCGTCAGTTGCCCACACTACAGGCAAATGAGTGAGAGAAATGAGTGTCTTGTCTGTGAAGGTGACATCTGAGCGGCACACTATAGTATCCACTGCAGCGGCTCGGTAAATGTGAATTTTCTCCTCACTGCTCGTGATGGAGGTCAGGGTAGTTCTAAAAAAAAGGTTCTCTAAGGTGTCACAACTGGTGTCCACTGTCTGCCGTATGTTTTTCTCTGTTTTTAAAAATCTATTTCTTTGCGGTCGTCCAATTTGTTGGCATGTAATTTCTCATAATATTCTCTTAGAATCCTTTGTATTTCTTCTCTGTTTCTCATTTTGACTCCTCCCTCTCTTTTGATGAGTCTGGCTAAAGGTTTATCCGTTTTGTTTCTCTTTTCAAAGAACCGGCTCCTGGTTTCATTCATCTGTTCTATAGTTTTTTTAAATCTCGATTTCATTTATTTCTGCTCTGATCATTATTGCTTCCTTCCTTCTACTGGCTTTGCGTTCTGATTGCTTCTTTTTCCAGCTTTTAGGTGTAAGGTCAGGTTGTTTGAGATTTCTTTATTTTGTTTCTTGAGGTAGGCTTGTATTGCTATAATCTTCCCTCTCAAGACAGCTTTTGCTGCATCCCAAAGATTTTGGACTACTGTGTTTTCATTTTCGTTTGTCTCCATATATTTTATTTTTTGATTTCCTCTTTGATTTCTTGGTTAGCTTGTTCACTGTTTAGTAGCGTGTTATTTAACCTCCATGTATTCGTGTTCTCTCCGTGTTTTTTCCCTTACGATTGATTTCCAGTTTAATATTGTTGCAGTCAGAAAAGATACATGATATGATTTTGATCTTTTTGAATTTACTGAGATTTGTTTTGTGGCCTAACATACGATCTATTCTGGAGAATGTTCCATGTGCACTTGAAAAAGAATGAGCGTTCCGCTTTTTGGGATGGAATGTTCTGAATGTGTCTGTTATGTCCATCTTGTCCAGTGTGTCATTCAAAGCCACTGTTGCCTTGTTGATTTTCTGTCTGGATGATCTGCCCATTGCTGTCAATGGGGTGAGCCACTGCCACCTTTAAGAGCTCAGGAGGGCTCCTCCAGACCCAAGCAGGCTCCGTGCTGACAGCAGAGAGCCTGACATGGGGCTCGAACTCTCTGAAGTTGGACACTTAACCGACTGAGCCACCCAGGTGCCCCGGGATTAGCAGATTTAAAACAAAATTGTTTTTCAATGTTTATTTATTTCTGAGAGAAAGGGAGAGAGAGCACGAGCAGGGGAGGGGCAGAGAGAGAGGGAGACACAGAATCTGAAGCAGGCTTCAGCACAGAGCCCGATGCGGGGCTCGAACCCATGACCCACAAGATCTTGACCTGAGCTGAAGTCGGAGCTTAAACGACTGAGCCATCCAGATGCCCCAGCAGATTTTTTAAGCTGGAGATTCTTTTGCTTTTCTCGTGGTGATTATTTTTTCCTTCCTCTAGTCTGGGAGTCCCAGACTATCTTCAACTCAGATAATTAAAATACTTAAAAAAAAATTAGTAACAGTTGACATTTGTAGAGAACTTTCTAGTTAGTGTCCAGGCACTGTTCTAAGTGCTCTACATGTAACAAATCAGTTTATCCTTCCAACCATCCCAGGGGTAGGTACAGTGATCACTCTATACCATTGCAGAAACTGAAGCCCAGAGAGGTTAAGAATCTGCTAAAGGTCACAGTAAAATGAAGGCAATAAAATAAGGATACAAACCCAAACAGTTTGCTTCCAGAACTTGTGCTCTTACCCACTGAGCAATGACACCACTAGACGGGGATTGCCATGTAAATTCAGACTTAGTCTGTTCCTGCTGGCAGTGCTGTTCCTGCAAACTTTAATAGTAATATTATTTTTAGGGGCGCCTGTGTGGCTCAGTCGGTTAAGTGTCTGACTTCAGCTCAGGTCATGATCTCACGGTTCATGGGTTTGAGCCCCATGTCAGGCTCTGTGCTGACAGCTCAGAGCCTGGAGCCTGCTTCCGATTCTGTGTCTCCCTCTCTCTCTGCCCCTCCCCCACTCGCGCTCTGTCTCTCAAGAAATGAGTTAAACGTTAAAAACAATTTAAAAAAATACTATTATTTAAAAAATATAAGGGGTGCAATTTGCGGGGACTAACCCTGTTATCAGACATCACGCTAACTGCTTCGCCTTTGTCACCTCTTTGATTATTTTCACGATCCTATGAAGTAGTCATTCTTATTATCCTCATTCTATAGATGCCTGTCACTTACCCAAGGTCACAAAGCTGCTGGGTTACTTACTATAGAAGTAAGTTCTGGTTGCTTACTTCCGGGTAAAAGACTCTCACAAAATTGGTGGCTTAAAAGAGCCACTTTTTGGGGCGCCTGGGTGGCGCAGTCGGTTAAGCGTCCGACTTCAGCCAGGTCACGATCTCGCGGTCCGTGAGTTCGAGCCCCACGTCGGGCTCTGGGCTGATGGCTCAGAGCCTGGAGCCTGTTTCCGATTCCGTGTCTCCCTCTCTCTCTGCCCCTCCCCCGTTCATGCTCTGTCTCTCTCTGTCCCAAAAAATAAATAAACGTTGAAAAAAAAATTAAAAAAAAAAAATAAAAAATAAAAGAGCCACTTTTTTTTTTTTTTTTTTTTTTGTATCTGACTATTTTGTGGGTGAGGCTTCAGCTGGGTGATTCTTCTGCTCCACATGGCATGGACTGGAGTCCCTTGAAGGCATTCAGCTGATTGCTTGGCTGGGCTAGAGGGTCCAAGGTGGTTTCTCTCATTTGTCCGATGTGTTGGGAGGCTCAGCTGGACCCCTTTCCTGGCCCTAAAGCCTCCCTGGCCCCTCCACACAGCCAGGTGCACCCCTTATGTGGCAGCTTGGGCTCAAGAATAAGTGTTCCAGGAGGCAGGAAGTGGAAGCCGCCCAAGGCCTGGGCCTGGAAACTTCCAATGTTCTCCATTGGTCAGATCCATCGCAGCTCACCCAGATGCCAGGGGGAGGGGACTTGGACACCCCCATGGGAGGCGGGCCAGAGAATTTCCTGCCACCTAAATCTCCCACGGGGAGTGAGTCTGTCTCTCTCCCACACCTTCCTGCCTTCCTTATCTTGCTTCTCCTTTCCCTGTGATTCCCTCATTTTAGGACACTGGTCGGCCAGCAGACTCTCCTCGGCCTCCAGACCTCTGAGAGTGGCCTCCAGGATAGGGCTGTTCGGCTGGGGGGCAGAGCCAGCCTGGGTCAGTGCTGCCGCTGGCTTGGGAAACTCCACTCCGGTCAGGTCCTCGTCATCCCCGTCTGCCTCAGGCTAAAGTCCTGCAAGACCCGAGGTGCCTACTCTGCACCTCACCCCTCCGCACCCCCACCTTGTACTTTGGCCGGCCGCACTTCCTTTTACCTGGGAGGCTATAGGGCTTGGGGCGACTGTGGCCGTCTTAAAACCATGAGAAGCCTGGGAAGGGAGCTGCTCAGGAGAAAGTGGGGGGGGGGGAGATGCATAGAAAGCAGGGGAGGAGAGTGGAGAAAGAGGGAGAAAGAGGATGAGAGAAGAAGGGGAGGGGAGGGGGAAGTTGAAGGAGAGGGGAGAGAGAGGGAGACGGGGGGAGAGAGAACCAGGACAACTGTCTGAGATCTGGATCAAGTCATACCTGAAGCTTTACGAGATTCATCCTGCTCCTCAGCCACACGAACCGGTGTATTCCCTCATGCGTTTAAGCCAGTTTCGGCTGGAGTTTCTGTCATTTGCGACAAAAGAGCCCCAGTGATGGTGGGTTTGCAGAGGATTAGCTTGGATATTCAGGCCTGCGTAATGGTAATGCCTCTCTCCTCTGGGGAAAGAGCATAGAATTTGACTGTCTGGGCTGGAAAGCCCCAGCTCTGCCCTGTAGAAATGGGAACCCGAGGTCCGGAGAGACAAGATCACACAAAAAGGGACTGAGGTCTCTGGACTTCAGTCCAGTGGTCCTTCTACCACCGGAGATGCCTCAGCAGGGATGAGATTTCAGGGCTAGGGCTGGTCGGCGCAGGAGGCTGGAGACCCACAAGGCTGAGCCCTGATGACATGGGGTGGACACCACATTTGCTTGTTTAACTCACTGTAGTCCAGCCACACTGGCCTGCTCGGTTTTTGGAATGTGCCATCAGATTTTGTATCAGGGCCTTTGCACATGCTGTTCCGTCTGTGTGGAAAGCCCTTTCTACCCTCCCCTTTTTGCTTTGCTCTCTCTCTCTCTCTCATTTTTCAGGCTTAAATATCACTTGCTCAGGGAAAGTGATCTGAGAGCATGAGAGCAGGAGACCGGCAGGGGTCACACCGTGGTCTAGGCAGGTATGACGGCTGCTGGGGCTGGGGAACAGCAGCAGCGGTTGGATTCTGGATACGGTTTCAAGGTAGAGCCGGCAGGATTTGCCAACAAACTGGACACGGGGCGTGAGAAAAGCAGGCAACGGTTTTGGCCTGAGCAACTGGGTAACGCCAATGAGATGAAGAAGACTTAGGAAGACAGGTTTTCGGGGGAAGCCGGGGGTTATATAAAATTTGGAACGCCTCTCGGGCAAACGGGGAGGTCCAGTAGGCAGTTACATATATGCGTTTGAAGTTCAAGGATGGGGTTAGCTCTGGACACATGCATGTGGGCGCCCTCAGTTTACAGAAGGCATCTGGGGCCACGTCCTTGGGTGAGGTTGCCGAGGGAGAGAGGGTGGAGAGAGGAGAGGAAAGGTCCAAGGTCCGAGCCCTGGGACCCACCAGTGTTGAAGGTCAGGACTAGCGGGGGCGTGTGATAGTTTCCCGGGTGCCTTAAAACAACAGAAACATTCTCTCATGGGCACAAGTCCAAAGTCAGGATGTCTGCAGGGCCGAGCTCCTCCCAGATGGTCTGTTGGGAGAATCGTCGCTTGCCTCTGGGGGCTCAGGCGTTCCTTGGCTTAAGGCTGCTTGGTCCCATGTCTACCTCCCTCTTCATGGGGCCTTCCCTCTTCCTGCCCTGTGTCTCCCATTCCGTCTCTCCTCAGGACACTTCCTGGATTTAGGGCCCATTGGATAATCCAGGATTATCTCCTCTTGCGATCCTTACTTTCATCTGCAAAGACCCTGTTTCCAAGTAAGTTCACATTCACAGCTTCTGGAAGGCGGACACATCTTTCCGGGGGCCCGCCCTTCATCCTACTCCAGGGGCATGAGCAGAGGGATAGAGGTGGCCAGAGAGGGGAAACGAAGCGAGAGTGACTTCTGAGAAGCAAGCGGAGAAGATTTGCGGGGGAAAGAGGGAATGATGGACTGGGTCCGGTGCTGCAGAGGGGTCAGGATGAAGCCTCGGAACTGACCAGTAGCTTTGGCCCGTGGAGGTCACCCAGGCCCCATTATATGCTCATAAAGCAGCCTTCACTGTCCCTTGGTCCCACGCCCAGAACTACAGAGTTATTTGTAGATGCCTACCTCCCCTACCAGACCGAGACTTCCAGAGGGGCAGGAACTATGTCTGTCTTGAACAGTCCTGGATTCTCAGGGCCTCCTTCAAGGCCTGGCACATGACAGAGGCTCTGTAACATTTTTAATGGATGCCAGAGGTGGAGGCTGGGAAGGCCTGCGGGCTGACACCCCAACCGAGAGCAGAGTAGGCGAGGCCAGGCGGCCATTTTGCACAACGTCTGCCCGTTTTCAAGCGATCTGACCTTCAGAACCTGCTCCCAGGGTGCTGACAGTCAAGGGTAACAGACCTCAAGGAATAGTCAAGAGCATCTGGGGATCCCCAGGGACCCCCCCCAGACCATGGGTTTCCAAAGTCTCCTGGAGCAAGCCTAGGGCTGCTAAGGTGTGAGCTGCCTCCCCAGGGTGAAGGTAGAGACAGGTACAGTCTCCCTGGGCCCCAGGGCAGGGTGTGAGACGGAGGGATGGGGCTGGAGGGAGCTGGAGGGCTCCACAGAGCCAGCTGCTGGCCAGGCCTGGCCTGGGGAGGGGGGCGGGGAGGGGAGCAGGCGACTAGGAGGGCTCCGGGCTCTTCCTCTTGCTGGATGGAAATTCACCCCAAACCCTTCCCTCACATCTGGGGCATGCTGCCCACCCTCTTCAGCCCGGGTGCCAAATGCTAATCCTGGTCTGGGCCTCGGTAAGCTGCTGTTTAAATAGTCAGAGATTAGTTTTCAAATTGACAAATAAAGCCCATCTGGAGTGCTTGGAGCCGGCCCCTCCAGGGCTTGGCTGAGCAAACTCAGTTTAATTATCGGGTGCTCAGCCAGCAGGGGTGGGGACAGTTTGGGGTGGGAGGGTGTGGTGGGGGTGGGTGGTAGCATCTTCTACGTTGGCTGCTGGCCTCTCGGAGGCAGCAGCCGGGCTCGCCTCTGTCTATCTGTCCTAGCCCCTTCTGTCACTGCCCTGGGCCCTCAAGGGTCAAAAGACAGGCGCGAGGTGGGAAGAACGCAAGACCTCGCCGGTCCGGCCGTGGGGACCACCCCGATGTTCCTTCCCTGGCCGTCCGCGTTCACCTGGGCCCGTGTCACGCCTCTCGGCTCGTCCGCTCACCCTTTCACGCATCTGTCAGAAGAGCACTGAACACCTACTGCTCGCCAGGCTCTGTTCTGGGCACAGAAGAGGGGAAGGCTCTGCCTCCTGGAGTTTTAGTCTAGAGGGGGGTAACAGATACCGGCCAAGCGATCACACAGACGAGTATTCAGTCGTCGCCTGTGAGATGTGCTCGGAGAGAGGCGGGCGGTGTTGGGGCTCGCTGCGGTCGGCAGGGGTGAGGCGAGGCTCCCGGGGAAATGGCATTGGAGCTGAGACTTGAAGGGCCGTGGGGAGTCAGCCAGGTGAGGGGGATGAGTGTGAGCGTGCCCCGGGGCCCGTGGTATTCCAAACACCGGGCGCCCAGGCCCCCAGGGGAGGGAGCACCACATCCTCGTGCTCCTGAAAGAAGGCCCATGTGTCCGCGGATGGGGAGTGACTCAGGCCAAGAGGAGGTGGGAACAGGAAGCAGGGCGGCCACCCCAGTCTCTGACCCAAAAAGCTGGGGGACCCTTGCGGGCTTCAGGCAGGTGCACGGGGCTTACACCTTTAAAAGATGGTGCCGGCTGCAGTGTGGACACCTCCCTCCCGGCTGCCTGGGATGCCGCCCCACCCACTTTACCCTGGGGTGGGGAGAGCTCATTTAGAGCCAGCTTGGCTCTCCCCTCCCCCTGTCTTCACCCACCACAGAGGCTGCAGGCTGCTGTTTCTTGCCACGTCTACGCTCCTTTTGGACTTGGTCTGTCTTTTCAGTGCCCACCTCTGTGGGAGATAAATGAGGAAGGAATGAATGAACGACGGAAGGAAGGAAGGAAGGGAGGGAGGAAAGAAGGAAGTCTTGGCCCTACAATGAGTAAAGACGGTTCCAACCAAGCTCGGGTCCTCAGATTTGCCCACTCTTCCCTTTCTTCACTCACGGACCCTGCACAGACATCTGTCATCTCCCCCAGCCCCTGGGAAGTGGTGGTGGCCTGGCAAGCGTTTACCAGTGGGCTCTTCAGAGGTGGGGGGAAAGAAGGTCTGATTGGTGGCATCTGCTGATTTCCGGAAACGTGCCCACCACGGCCAGCTTCGCTGGAAGCAGAGTCAGGAGGGATGCCCGCTGTCAGCGCTCAGAAGCTGTATGAGCCGCTCCCTCCCGCCACTGTCACAGGAACCTGGGCACGCAGTCTGATCCGGCCCAGCTGAGCCTCAGGCTGATGTCTTCCGGGCCCAACGGGGAACTTGGCTCTTCTGATTCCCCCTGGCGAGGCTGAACCCTGTGCCCGGCTGCTCCCCCTTCCCTGCTCAGCTGGCAGTGGGGGGCTCCCCATTTAAGATCTGCATGTCCCGGCTCAGACTCATTCCCCTTTGACATCCGGAACTAGGACCCAGGGCTCTGCGTGGCAGGAAGGCTGGAACTTGGGGGACACAGTCCTTGAAGCCCCCGTTTGTCCTTCTCCCAAGTTTGCTCCAAGTCCCGGCGGGCAAGACGGTGGCTGGGGTTTGCTGGGGGCTCTTACTCACCGGCGTCTCCTTGCGAACAGCCCTGGGGAGCCCAGCCAGCAGGATCCAGGCTGGGCCTGGACATACACACACGTGCCCAGTTGACCAGCACTCTGCCATCCTTCAGGACACAGAGGGGAGGTGGCCCATGAGCTGGGAAGATGGCAGTCGGCACAACAGAAGTGGGGCCAGGCTGGGCGGAGGCCAGGGCTCCCTGACGGGTTTGCTTTCTGCCTGGTGATTACCCATTACCTCCCGTCAGTGCCTGATAAACCGTTATCATGGAATTATCCGCCGCAGGCTCCGGCATCGGTATGAAATCCATTACTGTCCGTCAAGCCCTGTGGCTAATGGGAAAAACCCGGCAGCTGCCCGGTGTGCCAGGCGGGGCTCGGACAGATCCGTTATCTGTCTATTACTTCAGCAATCTCACCTCGTAATGGAATCTTGGATGGGAAATGACAAGAAGTCCCAGGATGTGTCATTCTGAAGGGCGGCCGGTGGGCGGGGCTGCCTGGCTGGCTCTGGAGGGAGGAGTGTGGCAGGGAGGTGACCCGAGGGGTCAGCCCTAGTGCCAGCCCCCGAGCTGGGAGGAAGCCCTTGTGGCTCGGAGCAGGGGCGCATTACAGAGATACAGAGCCAGCTAAACATGTCGGGTAGAAGGCTGGACGGACAGACAGACGAACAGACCGGCGGGGGGGGGGGGGGGTCTGCGGGGGCGGGGTCTCAGGCTGAATCCTAACACGCTGGAGTCTGTGCTTCATTCTGTCCCTAGTAGCCCCCCTCTGCCTGGACTGAGCGCCACCCTGGCCCATGTTCAGGGATCAAGCTCTACAGCAGCTGGCAGGGATGTGGCACCAGAATCAGACAGGTGGGTCTGAGGCCCAGTTCCAGCACTTTCCGGCAGCACAGCCTCAGGCAGCTGACCACTGCTCTCTGCCTCAGTCCCCTTACCTATAAAACGGGGCCAATAGTAAAGTAATGGCAGCTGGCTGGTATTCTGTGTGCTGGGTGACCGGGGGTCATCCCCCATCGCGTCCCTCCCCGGGTATGACAGCCAGCGATGGCCGCGGCATAGCCTCGTTAAGCGCGCCGACTTTGGAACCAGCCAGAGTTGAAGTCCGGGATCCTGCAACCTGACCGTAGGCCCAACACTTCATTCATCCACTTCTCCCATACCTCATCTGTGGAGTGGTCCTAACGGTCAGTACCTTGCAGTGCAGGAGATGGGACTGAGAGAGACACCATCACTTGTAAGGCCTCATTTTCTCTTCTCCCCCTGCTCACGCTGAGCCAGCCACTCTGGCCTCCCTAGTCCTCAAACACACCAAGTTCACTCCTACCTCAGGGCCTTTGCACTTGCTGTTTTCTCTGCCTAGAATGCCCTTCCCCCAGATCTCCTTCGGCCGATGCAGAGCTTCACCACGTGTCACCATCTCCGTGAAGCTTTTCCCAGCCACCTGATCTCAAATGACAACCTCTCCCTGCGCCCGTTCCCCACCCGCCTGTCTACTTTGTTTTCCTCCCCAGCACCTGCCACCACCTGACAGCCTATGTATTCGCAAGAGCTGATTGCTCCCTCCCTCTAGAATGGAATCTGCCTGAGGGCAGGGAGTTTGGTCTCGCCAGCACCCAGGGGAGCAGCTGGTCCAAAGGCCTTCACTAAATGTGAATACGAATGAATGAGTGATGGATATAAACACACAGCTCTCAGGGAGATGTTGGAACTTCACACTCTTGGTGACCCTGCTTTGTTCACGTGTGTCCTAACTTTTTCCTCCCTCCCCCTGGCCCTTCCTCTTTCTCTTCTTGCCCCGTAGAGTCCGTCGTCCACACAGCAGTTGGAGTGGATTTCTTAAAATACGAATCAGGGTATACATTTTCCCCTGATTGAAAGCCTCCCGTGGACTCCCATTGTAACTAGAATAGATTCCAGCCCCTTCCAGGCCCTTCATGCTCTAACCCTGGCAACCTCCCAAGTCTTCCTTCTCGCTCGGGCACGCTGTCCTGCCTGCACCCTCTGCCTGGACCGCTCTTCCTCCAGTTCCCTCCATGGCTGGCTCTTTCCCATCACCGGCTTCCTGTGCAGGGAGCTATTTCCTAGACACCCAGTCCAATCCCTTCCTTCTTTTCTTCATGGACTTACCGCTAGCTAATTGGAGTTCTCTTTATTTATTTGCTTCATAACATAGTCGCTCCCCCACCAGAATGTAAGTCCCTCCAGGGGAGGGGCTGATTTCTCTAGTTCTCTGCTGGAACCCCAGTGCTCAGTACGTGTTAGGTTATGAAAGAAAGGAAGCTAAAGAGGCTGGAAGGGCGGGGGGGAGGCCTCCTGACGACTTTGCATCTGATTCTCATCTTCCTCTTCTGCAAGTTCTGCTACCGTCCTGGGGGCTCAGCGGCCACATGGACAAGCAGTCCAGCACCTGGCCTCTGTCATAGGCGCTGTGCCTCGGGTCCTCTCATTGCTCAAAGCAGATGCAGTTAAGGCGCGCCTGGGTGGCTCAGTGGGTTAAGCGTTCGACTTTGGCTCAGGTCACGACCTCCCAGTCCGTGAGTTCGAGCCCCGCGTCGGGCTCTGTGCTGACAGCTCAGAGCCTGGAGCCTGCTTCAGATTCTGTGTCTCCCTCTCTCTGTCTGCCCCTCCCCGGCTTGCACTCTGTCCCTGACTCTCTCTCAAAAATAAATAAACATTAAAAAAAAAAATAAAAAACAAAGCAGATGCAGTCATATCTGCTCTACCCCGTGTCTTTCTACAGCCTCCTAGTCTTTCAGTGTCCTTTTCAGTATGTCAGTGGAATTAGCTGTGTGATCCCGGGAAAGTCACTTGCCCTCTCTGAGCTCCTTTTCCTTACCTCTGGAATGGATCTACTGATCCCTGCCCTGCAGAGCAAGGCAACAGCGAGCGTGTTAATGAGCACAAAGTGTTTCTCCCAGTGCCTGCGCTGGCTCCTGCCCCCAGCCGGGCCGCAGGTGCACACTCCACAGGTCCAAGGGGTGTGACCCAGCGGGCTGGCTCAGGCCCAGCAGAGAAGGCACAAAAGTGCTTGACGGAAAACGGAAGCCCAATACCAGGTCGGGGCAGGGCCAGCAGGGCAGATCAGAGTGCGGGTGCTTGAGACCACGAGCACGGTGCTTGGACTGAGCGCCCAGGGCAGTGGTTTGAGGCTTGCACTGTGATTCTCGTCCCACGTTACAGATGAGGGAACTGAGACCCAAGAGGTTAAGGAAGTGGTGTAGGGCTGTGGGGAGCCGAGCTGGGAAGCCAGGAGGCGTGGCTCCAGAACCTGGACCCTTAGCCGCGTCCTGTTCACGTGGCACACAGGCACACCGGGGGGCCCCCCACGCGTGCACACCCAGACCCAAGCACATGCTCGCACCTGCCCAGTCGCGAGAATTCCTTTGGCCCTAATTCGCCCCCCTCCTCCGCATCCCTGAAGTGTCACGCTGGGTGAATTCGCGGAAGCAGAGCAGGGACTGTGTGCGAGGAGCAGCGGGGGAGCACTAAGCAGCCCACCGGCTCCGCCAGGCCCCACGGAGGCTCCGAAACCCAATTAGCACTTTTATTAAGGACAGTTGGATTAGACACGTCTGCAGCCAGCGTTTGCTTGGCTTGAGCTGGGGGAGTTTATTCATTTTTCATGAGCGTGTCTGCTCCCTGCTCCACTGTCGGTCCTTGGAGCTGGCTGGCTGGACACCCGCCCTGGCTGCCTCTCTCTTCTCACCTCACCTCACCTCCTCTCCTGCCTCCCACTTTCCCCGCTGCTCCTCTCCAGCTCCCCAGGACAGCACCTTGCCTCCCTGGGCCCCCAACCAGCAGAGAGGGCTCCCGGCCAGTCTGGGGCTGGACCCAGGGCAGGGGAGCCTGCGGGACTGAACTCTCTCCACTGTCCCCAGGCCTCCTCCATTACCCTTGAAGCAGAGAGGGGACTTCACACGCTGGGGCCCCTGCTCCCTGCAGGGAAATGGGCCGTGCACATGACCACGTCTCCTGTATTATTCCCTCTGGGCTTTCGTACTTGCTGATCCTTCTGCCTGGAGGCTTCTTCCCCAGCTCTTTGCACGGCTCCTTCTTACCTTTCAGGTCTAAGCTCATATGTCACCTCTTCAGAGAGACCCTCCCTGACAACCCTACCTCAAGTGACCTCCCCAGGTTGTTTTTTTGTTTTTTGAGAGAATGAGAGAGAGAGACAGAGGAATGCACGGGTGGGGGTGAGGAGAGAGAGAGAGAGAGAGAGAGAGAGAGAGAATCCCAAGCAGACTCCACGCTGTCAGCACAGAGCCTGATGTGGCTCGTGAAACCATGAGATCATGACTGAGCCGAAATCGAGAGTCGGACGCTTAACGGACCGAGCCACCCAGGCGCCCCTCCCAAGTTATTCTTTTGATCATCACCTTGCTTATTCATAGCTCTTATCCAGGTGGTAATTATGTGGTTTTGCATTTCTCGGATAAGTAAAATAATCCTCATGACAAGCCTGTAATGGTCATTCTCATCCCCATTCAACTGCTTGGGAAACAGAGGCACAGAGAAGTTAACTAACTTCCCAAGGTCACACAGGAGGTTGGTGGTGGAACAGGTGCGAACCCGAGTTCGGTGACGGCAGAGATATTACCCTTTCCCCGCCCTTCCCGCGGACTCTCTTCTTAGTGAACGTAGGGTCCTGGGGTGACACGCGCATACACAACATCATTCCAGCCCGGCATGCTGGGGATCCCTGGGGGATGGGGGAGTGGGCCAGCCACCTCGCCTCTGTGCACCTAGCCTGTCAACCGCTCCAAAGCAGAGGTCAGGCAGGCTGTGGCCCCAGGTCCAGGAGGGGCAGCCACAGGCTGCGCGCCAGGAGGCTTGACCTCATCCGGCAGCAGTATATTCCCTCCCGCTGCAGATATTAATTTGGGGGTTTATAGAAAAATCCATACGATGTGAGTTATCCAGGGCGGCGGTCGCAGGGAGAGGCACAAAATCAATAGTGAGAGATTGTCGTATTTCGTGGCTTCTGTAAACGGGGCTGGCGGGCCACTCAGGGGTAGGTGCAGGCCGGCCGGCCCCGCACTGCTGTAGCCTGTGGCCCCCAGCCCTTTTGGGGGGGGGGGGCTCGTCTCAGCGTCTGCTGGGGCTGATTTGTATTCTCCCTCGGCACTGTCAAAGGGCTCGGTAAATATTTATTAACACTTCTCCGCGGGCAAGAGCGCCTCCTTGGCTCCCTCCTCTCCCTTGGCTGGGCCACTTGACTCCATTTGTAAGCTCAGTCCTGCTCCTGGCCACGTCGTAGCTGGGATCAGACATTCTAGAGCAGCGCTGTCCAACAGATATATGAGCCACAAAGGTCAGCCACGTGTGTAGTTTCAAATTTTCTGGTAGCTGTGTTGCAAAGGGTAAAAAGAAACAGACACAACTGAATTTGATACTATATTTCAGTTAGCTCAGTAGATCCCAGGTATCAGCATGTAATCAAAATTAAAAACCGGGAATGAGGCATTTTCAATTTTTTCTGTCACAGGAGGTCTTTGAACCTCGCCACGTTTCAAGCGCCCGAAAGTCACACGTGGCCACCGGGTTGGACGGCTCAGGTCTAGAGAGCACTGAATGGGATTCACGTCTGTGCCCAGTGCCAACAAAGAGCCAGGCCCAGGGAGGGTATGGGGGACTGAGCGGACAGTGGTCATTACGTTGTCCGTCAGATATTTCCACTTCTGGGCACAGGATAGGACGGGACTCGTCCAGCCTGTAAGGGTAGAGGCGGTCACGTGACTTGCTTTGGCCCGTGGAGCTGAGTGGATGTGGGACCCGTACTCTCCAGGCAGAAGCTTTAAGAGCCAGTGTGCAACTCGCCCTGCTTTCCTGTCCTCTGCTGCAGTGACCAACAATGCTCCAGATCACCGGTGGCTGCCCTGTCAACCTGAGCCTCAGAGTGAAAGGCCAAGGACCCAGATGATTTGTCAAGAGCCCCCCTGGCATGAACAAGAAGTAGATTTTTGTGTTGAGGCCCTGACACCCTGGGGTTGTTCGTTACTGCCTCGTGTCCTGGCCAGTCCTCGCTGGCACCGATGGATGGAGGGTACGGAAGACTTCATTCGTCCATCACCCGGCAACGTTGAATGAGTGCTTCCTAAAGCCGAGGGCCTGGGGGTGTCACAGAGACGCAGTCAAGCAAGGACCCTGCCCTTCAAGGGGACCCAGGCATTAAAGAACAGCTGTCTCAGGTATGCGTCTGGTAAGAATTGAGACGCACAATCTAAGAGGAATGTGAGAGGGGCGCCTGGGTGGCTCCGTCGGTTAAGCGTCTGACTTCGGCTCGAGCCGTGATCCCACGGTTCGTGGGTTCGAGCCCCGCGTCGGGCTCTGTGCTGACAGATCAGAGCCTGGAGCCTGCTTTGGATTCTGTGTCTCCCTCTCTCTCTGCCCTTCCCTCACTCACGCTCTGTCTCTCTCTTTCTCTCGAAAAAAAATAAATGTTAAAAAAAATTTAAGAAGAATGTGAGGAGCAATGAGATACTTTACCTGGGGAATTAGGGAGTCTCCGCAGAGCAAGAGATTCTTAAGCTGGGTGCCCGCACTAGGGGGACGGAGGCAGGTAAGGGGATCGGGGTGGAAGCACTTTGTTGGTCTTGGGAACAGCATGTGTGACCCTCCTGAGGTCTCAGGGAGAACCTTCGTCCCCGGCTAGGAAAGGGAGAGGAACCGTCTACCCCAGAGAGCGCAACCTTGTCCTTCTGTCCCCTTGTCCTTCCTCCCGGCTCCGATCGAGGGAGCAGGAGACACTCCCGTGTTTGGGAGCCTGGAGCTTGCTCCATTCGGCCCTTTCCCCTCTCACCGGACTCACACAGGAATCTGAGTCTGGACGTGGGAGGAAAGAAGGAGCTATACGTCCTTCCCTCAAACCTCAGCGGCGTGTTTGACGAGATGGCCCAGTGCCAGGGGAGCAGGTAGAGGAGACGAGGGTAGAGGGGCGGGTGGACAGGGGTCAGATTCTGCTCAGCCTTGTAACCATGGTGAGGGTTTTCAGACATGATCATATTTGTGTTTTCAAACGTCCTTCAGGAAGGAGAATGGATTGGAGGAATCGGGAATCAGGAATCTGTGCTTCGGGGGGGCTTGCGACAGGCGGGTGTCCGGGCAGGTGAGCGTGGTGACCTGGGCAGGGGGAGGCCGCGGGGATGGGGAGAGGTGGCGAGCCTGAGTGTGGTATCGGGAGGTAGAATCAACAGGACTTGTTGGTGCACGGGGTGTAGGGGGGCACAGATGAGTCTCAAAAATGCAGGTTCAGTGCAGGCGGTTCGTCTTGATAGGCCACCCGTCTGTCTACAGATAGGCTCTTCTGTCTACACCGCCTTCTCTGTGTACTAAAGCTGGTGTTCTGACCCCCATCTGTCTCAACCCGGGGGGAGGAGAGGGTTGTCATTTATTGGGCTTTCTGGAGCCTCGCTAGCATCCCCAAAGGCATCCTGCTAAAAATTAAAAAAATTTTTTTGAATGTTTATTTTTGAGAGAGAGAGAGCATGAGCGGGGGAGGGACGGAGACAGAGAGGGAGACACAGAATCCGAAGCAGGCTCCAGGCTCCGAGCTGTCGGCACAGAGCCTGACGCGGGGCTCGAACTCACGGACCGTGAGATCATGACCTGAGCTGAAAGGACGCTTAACCGACTGAGCCACCTAGGCGCCCCAAAACTTTCAAAAAGGAAACAGATATGTATGTTTTTCAAGTCAGGGAGTTTTACAAAATGCTGGGTTCCAGATCTTGTGCCCGATGCCCTTGGCGCTTCACAGAAGACACTCCCCCGAATGCCAAGGATATTTTATCACGACGTGACAGGGCGTAGTAAGAGGTGCCTGAATGTGGTGAGGGCAGACATGTCACACAGCTTGCCACTCACGACCAGGTGACCTTGGACTAAGCACCTAAACAGAAGAGCGGGACGTGGACTTTGCGTCACACAAACCTGGGGTTGGAGCGTGACTTCCCTATGCACGGTGTGATCTCGGAAAAATCGCTTAACCTCTGTGAGCCTCAGTTTCCCTATCTGTCAGATGAGAGCAAAAAGAGCTCCTCAGGGGGATCCCGGCATGCGGCGCGTGGTGCTAGGCACGCCCTGTGATGGGTGGTGACCTTCGAGGGGGCAGATGGGTGGAGGTAACCCAGAGACACGGGCCACGGACCATTCCGGAGGCTTTAGAGATGAGCTTGTCTTCCCCTCCCCTATCCTTTCTCTTCCTTATCTGCTTAGCATCCTTTCAAAAACTCACGCCACCACCCACCTCAGAGGCACAGGACACGTTCCGTGGAGAGTGACCCACCTCCACCTCTGTTCCCAGATGATTTCAGGTCAACCTGTCTCGGTGTTTTGGGTTTTTAAAAAATTGTTTTAACTTTTTAATTCATTTTTGAGACAGAGACAGAGCATGAACGGGGGACGGGCAGAGAGAGAGGGAGACACAGAATCGGAAGCAGACTCCAGGCTCCGAGCCATCAGCCCAGAGCCCGACGCGGGGCTTGAACTCACGGACCGTGAGATCGTGACCTGAGTCAAAGTCAGACGCTTAACCGACTGAGCCACCCAGGCGTCCCTGTCTCGGCGTTTTGACACCACCCGATCGAACCTCTATTTGCTTGCAGCACTGTGGGTTTTTCTCACCAAGTGTTTACTGGGTATGTAAAATATAATCACAGCCTTATGAATATGAACTAGATTATTTTAATGATGGCAGGGTAATTTAAAACTTAAGGGCAATCACATTTCCCAGCCATCTTCTGGTGCTTTAAAAGCACGAGCGAGTGGTTCTGGAGAGCCGTGGTCTCGCACGTCTGCCCCTCAGCAGCATCCCTGCTCCAGCCCGGTGTTACAGTTATCTGATTATTGTAATTGATGACATTAGGAATAAGGAATGCGCACAGAATAATACGGGCGCCTGTCATGCTAGAGTGGTTTTATTCATTGTCAGAGAAGTTCATAAAGTTGAAAGAAGCATCCACGTGGGCGAGGGCAGCGCAAAGCGTGTTTCGTCCCTTCTCAATTTGTGAATAAGATGATTCATTCCTGAAGCCTATTTTAACGGACGAGTGAAGTAAGCCCTGTTCAGCCTCTCCCTCCTGCTTTGTACCCCAGGGAGTCACTAGCTGTCACCTAGCGTCTGTGGGAAGCCCCCGCCTTGCTTGTCCACAGCCACCCCCGGGGCCCCTGCCTTTCTTTGTCCTGAGGCCTCCAACTTCTGCGTTCCTTGTCTTTTTTTTTAATTAAGAAATTTTTTTAAGGTTTATTTATTTTTTTTTTTTTGAGAGAGAGAGAGAGAGAGAGAGGAACAGAGCACGAGTGGGGAAGGGACGTAGACAGAGAGGGAGACACAGGATCGGAAGCAGGCTCCAGGCTGTCAGCACAGAGCCCGGTGCGGGGCTCGAACTCACAAGCGGTGAGATCATGACCTGAGCCGAAGTCGGACGCTCAACCGACTGAACCACCCAGGCTCCCTGTGTTCCTTGTTGATTCTGCCGTCACCTTGGTACCCTTGGGTTACCCTCTCCCCAGTTTGGCCTCAGAGCCAACACCTTTTGGGTTTGACTGCTAATGACAGACACAGGGACCTAAAAGCTCTAGAACCCCAGACTCTCTTTTCGGGGGGCAACTCGAATCTCCATACATATCTGCTGACCGTTTTATAGTTAAATTAATACCCATCATTTATTGAATGTTGCCGTGTGTTGGTGGTGTTTAAATGTACATGGATTGGGGCGCCTGGGTGGCTCAGTCGGTTAAGAGTCCGACTTCGGCTCAGGTCATGATCTCACAGTTCGTGGTTCAAGCCCCACGTCGGGCTCTGTGCTGACAGCTTAGAGCCTGGATCCTGCTTTGGATTCTCTGTCTCCTTCTCTCTCTCCTTCTCTCTCTGCCCCTCCCCCACTTGTGCTCTGTCTCTCTCTGTCTCTCAAAAATAAATAAATGTAAAAAAAAAATTTAAATGTACATGGATTCACCACCTTGTGTTGAAGATCTTAATTGTTCCCATTTTACAGACAAGGACACTAAGGCTCAGAGAGACTAACTTACTTACTAACTTACTAACTTACTTGCCTTAGGAAGTACATTTTAGTTGCTGGCAGTCACAAGATTCAAACCCAGTTTCTCTGGTTCTTACTGGTTCTAAGTAGCTTTGCCTTAGAGGGAGGGATGTGCACACAGGAAGGTGGGGGTACAGGGCTACAGAGGAGAGTGAGGATTTGGAGGCACTCCTAACACTTATGGTTTTTCTGGGAACTGGGAGGCCGGTCCTTGGCTGAGCAAGAGAGAAGGAGTTGGTTGAATGATGGATTAGAGATTTGCAGAGAGCAGAGGCGTTTTAACATGTGGGGTGGGGTGGGGTGGGGAAGGAGAGGAGAGTTTCTTGATCAGCAGCACGTAGAAGGCATCGAGAGTGGAGGTGAGGGAGGTGCCTAGGAATCAGGAGAGACTCTAGGTCACATGGCGGTATGGTGAGCCACCAGTAGCCTCAGAGATAGAGGGGTGTGGACAGCCGCGAGGAGACGGGGCGTTGGGCCGGTCACCTCGTGTTCCTCACCTCGAAAGTGGCAGAAGCGAGAGTCACATGGGTCCAGCCCGGTGACCGTAGGGGACCACACCCAGGCTGCCCCCACACCCCCATTCCCCTTCCCTGATCCTCGCGGAGCCACGTTCTGCAGGGTGACTGCAGAGTCCCAGCTCGGGGACACGGTTAAGGTAAGACGATTTTCCTCTCATTCCTGCTAATTTGCTGCTTCTGCTTAAGCTCGTAAAAAGTTTCCCAGCAAAACCATTCCGGCCTGAGTTCCTGCCGGAGCCCGCTGAGTTGCTGTAATTAAGCTTTGATTAGCCAGCTATAAATTCCCTTTCGGAAGCCAGCACGGCCCTTGGAGGGCCTCAGCAGAGCGTTCAGGGCACGCGTGCCCTAGGACTTGGGTCAAGTTGCCCAGCAGCGATGGTCAGCGAGAAGGTGGTCAGGGAGGGAGACAGGGGGCGGCCTGCTGGGGCTGAGACAGGGACTGCCGCGTAAAGACCCAGGCCGGCCCGCCACCTCCCGGACGTGGGACAGCGGTGGGCTGGGGTTCCAGGCTCTGAGGAGGGCGACTCCGAACGGGAGGCCCCGGCCAAATATATTTTTCTACCGCCACAAGCTTGTTGCAAAGTCGGTTTTATGGATGCACTAAACTTGCCTTTTAAATTATCGTCAAGTGTAATAAAACGGCAGAAAATCGTCAATTTTCCTGAGAATGTGAGTAAAGTGAAAGTTAGTTACATGTCGGCGTGGGAGCTGCGGTCCAGCTGTGTCTATGATCGGAAATTAAGCCCTGAAAGCTTTGCGGGAACAGCTGTTTGGGGACAGAGCAGCCAGGCTGAGACTTTATTCAGAGGAGGTGAGGAGGCAGAGAACCGAGGTTCCTGCATGGCCGCACGCTCACCTAGAGGCCAAGGAGGAGGCGATAGCCAAGGTCCCCACCTCCCACCACCGCAGCCCATCGGCTGCCAGCTAAGGGCCAAGAGAGCGTAAGACAGTCTGTGAAACAGGGAGTGGGCAGTGGGGATGCTGTGTTTCGCGACTGGTTCCCAAACCCAACTCAACCCAACCAACCCCTGATGAGGTACAGGCATTTGCCGAGTTCCATGGTATAAACACGCCCCATGTCGAAGCACCGATGTGATGTCACTGCCCTCAGAATTGGGAAGAGACCCTCAGCGACACACCCTTATACAGTGTTTCCGGGTTCGGTAGATGTGAATAAGCTCATGGTCACGGATGACGGTCAAATAACGAAGCCTTGATGACGGTTGAGCATTTATTACCTTCGTTCATAATATAGTTTGTTTAGTTGTTGGTTTACAGAAGTCAGTTTTTAATGATGGCTCGGTTTAACAGCCGGCTTGAACATTCGAGAAGAATTAACTATGGGCCCTTGCCGGCCGACTCGAGCCCTTTGCCGCACCCCGCAGGGAGCCGGTCTGGGAGCGCCCACCGGGATCGAAAAGTCTCGAGGCACGGCCACGGCGTCTTGGGTCTTGGTGTTGCTCACTGTCGGATCCCTGCCACCGAGCTCAGTGTTTGGCGCTCAGTAAATGATTCCAGAATTTACGAATAACAGGTGGCAGGAAATGTTCCTTGCAATGCGTTTCACAGTGGCAGGACTGATTCAAAGCCAAATAGCTCTTCTCTCCTCCATCCCAGAGCTGTCGGGAGACCTCAGGAGCTATCCCCTCCTCTCCTCCCGCACCCCCATCCTTGGCTGGGGTCGGCTCCCCTCAGGGCAGCTAATGCTATGGAAAGAAAGTGGACTTGGGAGCCAGATCGCTGGGGCTCAAATCCGGGCCCCAGCTCCTTCCCGCCGCGTGACCTTGAACAGCTTGATGATTTCCCTGAGACGCATCATCAGATGAACAGAAATAATCTCTTCTTCCTTCAACAAATATTTATTGAGCACCTACTAGGTGCCAGGCGCTCCCATGAGTGCTGCTGCAGGCACTCAGAAGAGCAGAGCACAAAAGAAAAGGCAGACACGTGTACTTAGCAACTGTTTATAAAGCATCATAAATTGTGATCATGCTACGGAAGGAAAGGGAATGGTTTATGAGAGAGAACCGGGGGGGAGCATGGTGTAGAGGTGGTCAGGGACCTCTAGCGAGGGAACAGCATGCGGGATGTTGGGAGCTTGTCCAATGGCAAAGGGGTGGAGGAAAATTCCAGGCAGAGGGAGCAGCAAAGACCCAGGTGGGCAAGAGTGGTTGGGAGGTCTAAATCGGTATTGTGGATGCCTGGCATACGGGAGGAGCTCAGTACACATGTCTCCCTTGCCCTCCTCCCCCATCTGGATTCTCAGTGAGTCCGAGGGGGCAGGACAGCGACTTCCCCGGACAGGAGGCGCCAGCCCTATCAGCTGGGCACCAGCTGGAAGGGCCAGGGAGGGAAGCTGAATCTCGGGGGACAGGGCCCGGGCTCTGGATCCCCGCCATCTGTCCAGTGAGGGGGTGGGACTTCGGGCCCAGAGAGCACTGCCGGTCTACAGAGTCTGGGCGGGGTTCTGAGGGTGGGCTTTTCAGGCTGGCTGTCGTTGAGAGCATTCCGATATCTGTGTGTCTCCAGACCAAGAGCACATGTGCAACCTGTTTGCTTTTGTTTTGTGGACCCCCACCCCCACCCCAACCCGCCAAATCCAGCAACAGATCCCGTCTCCTTCTGCTTTGGCCTGGAACCAAATTCCTTCTAGTAACTTATGGTTTGTAGTTTCTATCCTGACCCTGCTCTGAATTTGCCTGTTCTCATTTCTCTTTCCCTCAATGTTCATTCAGTGTATATATTGTTTGAAGCCACCTTGGATTCTTGATTTGACTGTGGTAGGAGAGATTGGGTAGGGAAGGAAGGAAGGAAGGAAGGAAGGAAGGAAGGAAGGAAGGAAGGAAGAAGGGAGGGAAGGAAGAAGAGGGAAGGAAGGAGGGAAAGTAGGAAGGAAGGGAAGAGAGAGGGAGGGAAGGAGAAAGGAAAGGAGAAGAGACAGAGACGGAGAAAGACAGAGAGAGGGAGAGATTGAGAAATGGAGACACAGGGAAAGAGTTTATTGTGGCCCACCTCAGGGACCTTCCAAGAAAGCCAAACACCTGGATCAGATGGGCCACTCTTCCCCTAGGTGAGCCCGTTCTGGGCTCCTGGAGATGCTAGGCAGAGCAGGAGAGATAGAAGTCTCTGGGGACACACAGACCCTATATTCTAATGTCCAAGGTGTCTTGAAGACACTACTGGGGGTGGCTCAGCATTTCTGGACCAGCAGCAGATTCCTGAGCGGACTGGCCATTCCTGGTACCAGGAGTGGGTGGGCAACCTGGGCTGGGTGTGGACCTGGTACCCTGTGGACTGAGTCTCTGTGGCCCCATCCCCACCTGCCCTGGGCCCAGTGGCACCACCGAGATGCTATGGGCAGAAGCCGGTCCCTGCAGCCTGGACCTGCTAAAGCAGCCGTTGGGTGTGACCCAGCCCTGCCTCCCGTGGCGGCTGCCTGGCCGTCTCCTCACCTCCTGGGCTCAGCCACCACCCTCTCAGGCCCTGCTTGAGTCTGGGGCTGGGCTCGGCCCCCAGAGTCCTGACCTTGTGGTCCTGAACTGACCCCAGCCCCCGAGGGACGTGTCCTCGGTGCCCCATGCTCTTTCCTTCCTGAGGGATCTCGTTCATTAGAATTCTGTACAACATGAGGCTCTCGACCAGTCCCCCACCTCCTGTAGTAGGTGAATAATGGCTCCTCGGGGATGGCCTCGTCCTAATCCCTGAACCTGTGCCTGTTGCCTTGTATGCCCAAACCGCCTCTGTAGATGCGATCCCGTTAAGGGTGTTGAGATAGGGAGATTATCTTGGCTTCTCTGGGTGGGCCTGATGTAACCACAGCGGTCCTCATGAGAGGGAGGGAAGAGGGGATGATGACAGAGCAAAGGGACAGAGGGGAAGGGCTTTGGGGAGGCCCTGCTGCTGAAGGCAGAGGAAGGGGACACAGGCTGAACAACGTGGGTGGCCTCTGGAGAAGACAAGGAAGTGGATTCCCCCTGGAGCCACGGGCCCAAACCAGCCCTGATGAGACCTTGACCTCAGCCCCGTGAAGTCACGTCCGACTTCCAGCCTCCAGATCTGTAAGAATATGCGTTGGGTGGGGCGCCTGGGTGGCTCAGTCGGTTAGGCGTCCGACTTCGGCTCAGGTCATGATCTCACAGTCTGTGAGTTCGAGCCCCGCATCGGGCTCTGTGCAGACAGCTCGGAGCCTGGAGCCTGCTCCGGATTCTGTGTCTCCCTCTCCTCTCTGCCCCTCCCCTGCTTGTGCTCTGTCTCTGTCTCTCTCAAAAATAAACATTAAAAAAAAAAGAGAGAGAGAGAAAGAAAATGCATTTGGTGTTTTAAAGACCCAAAGTTTGTGATAGTTCATTAGAGTAGGATTAAGAAAATAAGAGACACACACCCAGCGTCTCACCTCCACCTCTGGCCTCCGAGCCTGACCCGCCAAAGGCTCACCTCCAACAGCTGGCCTCTAGGGATCCCATTTAAGCTCTCCCTTCTAGGTCCCTCTGCCAGCTGTGCCCTCTCAAGGCTCACTTCTGACCTCTGATCCTTGAGGCTCCTCCCTGACATCATACTCCCCCAAACGCACCTCTGATTGCCACCTCCTACGGTCCACTTCCAAACTCTGACTTGCCCCCACAGCGCCACATTTTTACCCCAACAACTGGTCTTGGGGGCAGACCTCCAGCCTCTCACGTCCTGCGCTTGCCTGGGGCCTCCCCTAGGTGCCCCGCGGACCAGCATGGGCAGAGCCTTGCGTGTGGATGGCTCTCGACCCCTTCTCCAAGGGTCGAGCGAGAGGTGGGTGGAGGGGGCAGTGACTTCCGGTGACCCTGCCTTCCCGGGGTTTTATACGGTCCAGTGGCTGCCTCCACGTTAACACCAGAGCAAGTGGTCCAAGCGGGAAACATTCAGCATTTTCACCAACCAGGAGAAAAGAAGTGGCTTATTTTGACTACGTGATGAATTCATCCAAGTGGTCAATAGGTATTGAGCTGAATTGACCTGAATAATCTAATAATAGCCAGGGCGACTGTGTATTGAGGACTAATAGGTCTGATGTGTCAATTAATTTTTCGTCTAAGTCCCATAGTGACCTCCTGGGGAAGTACTATTATTTCCCTCTTATTACAGGGGGGAGAATTGGGGTTCAGAGAGGTCATGGGACTTGCCCAAGGACACACAGCTAGAAGATAGAAGAACCAGGATTTGAACCCACCAGTGTGGTCCTACAGTGCCCATGCTCTCCACCCCAGTCTTAACTATTTCCTCCCATTTGAGCCCCTGTTTCCCCAGCTGTAGAAAGGGAATAAAGACAGTACCAACCTCATGGCCCAGCATGTGGTAACTGGACTTGATCTGGGCTCTTGAAATGACAGGGGATGAGGGTGCTGTTCTCTTAGTCTTTGATGCCAAGACCAGACTGGGCACCGATTGCCTCGGGGTCCCCAGGGACCCCCCTCGCCTCGCCCGGAACATGCCATTCCCTGGGAACAGCCACACGTCTCCCACGGCCTCCTCTGGGTTTTCTTTCAAGAAAACCACTCTGTGCCTGCCTGCCCGGACGATGTTCCTTGTGAAGTGCTGTTTGTCTCAGAGCACCGAGGAGGAGGGGGGGCTGCCTGCTGCCTGAGAGCCGGCCCACTAATCCCCGAGCACTGACAGTTCTCTGTGCGCTCCTGCCGCCCCTCCACTTCTCAGAAATGCTTTTTAAGTGGCACATCTGTTTATGTGTCCCCTGTGCCAACAGGGCACCAGGACTGCGCACGGTCCGACTTGCAGCCATCCCGAGGTGCAGAGGCAGCCTCCGTGGTCCTGGGAGATGCAAACGCTTAGGGCAGAGGTCTTGAGATCACATGGGGGGCCCTGCCGACAAGCTGACATCTACGGGTATGGAAAGGCTCCCCCTCACCAAAATTCCTCTCCGGTCCCAGTCTTATCTAATGTCTCGCATCCACCCCCCATCCCCCACCGCCTGCGTGTGTGCCCTTCCAGTAAAGGGCTGAGATCCAGAAGGCAAGTCAGAATACAAATGTGGTATCTAAAATGAGTGAGGGGCACCTGGGTGGCTCAGTCGGTTGGGCATCTGACTGTAACTCGGGTCACGATCTCACGGTTCGTGAGTTTGAGCCCCGCGTCAGGCTCTGTGCTGACATCTCTCTCTCTCTCTCTCTCTCTGGAATCTCTCTCTCTGTCTGCCTGTCTGTCTGTCTCTGCCCCTTCCCCACTCCCGCTCTGTCTCTCTTTCTCAAAAATGCACAAACATTAAAAATAAATATAAACAAATAAATAAATAAATAAAAATGGGCGAGATTAGTAAAGCAGGATCCGGACTGGACCTGAGTCCCACTGAGGGAGGCACTGAAGCAGGGTCCAGAGCCCTAGCTTAGGGTCAGAGGTGACCCAAGCATCAGCGTAGCCTGAGTCTGCCTCCTACCAGCCCGTGACCCGGGGCCAGCCTCTTAATGCCGGCCTCACCCTTCCTCTGGAGCCGGTGGTGGGATCCGTCTCGAAGAGCGATGGGCAGATCGCATGGGAGAGCGTACATCACGGGTCTGTCTCCCTGGAAGTGACCAGCCCCAGGCTGAGACTTGGGCACGTGAAATTCACATTCCACCTACCGGAGACCCAGGAGTGCCTGACCTCTGCTTTTCTTAGACGGAGCCCTTGAGCATCAAAGCTAGGGAGGACCCCCCCCCCCCCCCCCCCGAGATCTGCAGGCTCAACCCTCTCATTGCACAGCGGGGCACACTGGGGGCCTGGACAGGACGAGGACCCTCCCTAGGCCCTGCAAAATGCCGGCACATGGCCTGGACCTTCCGCTTCCTCTGTTTACCGGCAGAAGGTCTGGTTCTGGGGTTAGGCAGGGAGGGTATCGGAGAGGGACCCGGAAAGCCAGAGGAGCTGCCCAGGGAATTCAGGGATCTGGTGACTGTTGGAGGGCCCTGCCTCCAACGATGAGCTTTCCCGGAGATCTCAGTAAGAAGCTCTTCCTTCATTATTCCAGTTAGCCTCCAAGGAAATAAAAATATTTCACTCCTTTGACACGGTTTTTGTGCTATTTTGCTTTTACAACCATTCCCTTTTAAGTGCATTTAGTTTTAAGCTCCTCAAATCCTTTTTAAGGACACGGGGATAAGACTTCAATGAATGAAGCAATAAATAGAGAAATCCAAAGGGTTGCGAGTTTCCTCTTCTTCCCTGCTTTGCCTCTTGCTCTCCCCAAAGCTGGGCCGGGTGCCCTGACAACCACCAGATCTGGGCCGATCCCTCCAGGCTCAAGGGCTCAAGGGATCCAGGGATCAAGGTTTACCCCAGGGCGCATGGCTGTATCTGGGCACGGGTCCGTCTAGCTGCTCCCCCGGGGACAGCCCCGGGTCCTGGCCAGCTCCAGGCCACCCCTGGACCTTAGATCTCGTTTCTTGGACCCCTGTTTGGTGTCTGTGTCAGATACTTTGGAAGCAGAGCATGAGATGGGGGTCTGAGGGTGCATAAGGGGTTGAGGAAAAGCTCTCCAGGCAAGGGGAGGGAGGCAGCAGGGGCCTAGCTTCACACTGATCTCGCTGCCGAGCTCTGGAGCACAGATAGCATTGTGGCTTGGACCCATCTTAAGGACCTGGGGAGGCCTCTGCACGTCCACGTTGTAGGTCACCGGCCGCGAGCGGCTCCAGGTGCTGGGAGATGGGGAACGTAGCCCCCTGGGTGAGGAGGTGCCTGTAAAATACGCCTAGAAGCCATTACCAGCCGATACCCACAGACGCAGAGGAATGAGTGCACCTTCTGGGTGAAGGCGAGCCGGGCAGGGAAACTTCACCTACAGTGGCCCAACAGCTCTGGAACGGGCCTCTGTCTCCCTCTCGCCAGGCTTCCGCTTATGCCCGGGGGAGGTCTTGCTGGGGGCCACACCCTGTGCCGAACATTTCATATCCGTCTCGGTGCATTTTTCTAAGACGCTCACAAGGCACGGCTTCTGAGCACTTGCTTGCTGAGGCGGCTCAGAGAGGTTGAGCAATTAATCCAAGGTCACACAGCCGCTGCAGGGTAGAACTAGGATTCCAATTTAATTTCCAAAGACCACATGGGCACTGTGTTCTAGTCCCTGCACTCGTTAGGTCTGCGAGATTCTGCTTTGTGGGACCTTCCCAATCTCCTGCAGCCCGACGGCTTCGCATCTCCTAAATAGTTTCTCCTCTGGGTTGCTGCGTCCTCTTCACACACCGTCTTCTCCCACAGAAGCCACTCATTGCTGGTTTCTGGTTCCCTGCCCTTCACCCCGTGCATCCTCACATATCTACCCCCTGCTCCGACCTCCACTATCTCCAGAGCCCCATGTTCTGCCAGGAGCAGGAAATAACCCGACTTGCCCACAAACGACATCTCTCTGGGGAGGGATCCGTTTCTGTCACCACTGTCTTTGCGGGCACCTCCATCAACACAGATCTTCCTAAAGACAACAGACATTTATCCCTGACAGCCAGAGGTACGACTGTAATCAGATGCTGGAGGCCTGGATTTCGCGTTGTCAACAAACTGACGAGGCCTCTTCAATCAGTGAGTGGAAGGGGGCCGGAGGAGAGGGCTGGGGAGTCAGTCAGAGATAGCCTGTCCTCGGCAAGAGCCGTTTCTCCTGGGTCAGGGCTGAACTGCGGCCACAGGGGCCACGGGGTGGCTCACAGGACACGTGGCAGAAACGAAGGGGGGAATGTGGGGTCTTGAGCACGGTGTCAGCTGGGTCCAGGAGAGCCAGCGGGATATGGGGGCGGAAAAGTATGGCGGAAGGTGTTACCGGGGCTCGCCAAAGTTGTTCTTCCCTTCAGCCCGGCTAGGTGGGGACACACTACTACTCTGTTGGCCGTTAGGGACAGTTATGGGTCTGGTCTATGAGATGCCCGTGGAAGGAATGTGTGTCACTTCTAGGTTGAGGCAGTCAAGAGCGCTTCAATGACCCTTCCATCCATTTATTCCTCTGTTGAAGCAATTACAGTGAAGGAGGCCTTCTCTCTAATTGTAATGGTGGGGCCACACCATCGAGTCAGCCCGGATCAGCGATTTTCACAAGGGAGGACAGCTGTCTCAGAGGGCGGCCGGACCACAGAGAAAGAAACATTGTCGTATCGAGTCACCACGCCATCGGGGCTGTCTGTTGTCCCGGCATAGCCCAGGCTGGCCTGACTCACACATTTATGATCACCTGCCGTGTGCCAAATACGTGGTAAGTGCTTGCCGTGGATCCTCTCGCTAAATTCAGCACCTCACCCTCCAGGAAGGACCCCGTTGTCAGTTGCCTCTGATGGACGAGGAAACTGAGGCAGAGAGGGATTAAGGGACTTCTGCACGTTGTCCCACAGCCGGTAGATGGCAAGTTGGAAGTCAGGCCCGGCCCTGTGTGATTCCGTATCTGGAATTCTTAACACGAAAGTTCCAGGGAGGCCCCTGTGATTCTTCTGTTCTTACCGAGCTCAGGGCCCGGGGGAGCATGAGAAAGCTGTCCTCAGAGCATTGCAATCATTAGCAGCGTTGCTGACTGGGGTCTGTCCAGGGCCACACGCACACGTGTCTCTGCTCCCATGGCGCTCGAGGTCTGGTGGAGGCACGAGCCATGCCAAGTGTGGAGTCTGCAATGAGTAGTGTGTGTGCGCGTGTGAACGTGAGAGGGTGGGACAGATGTGTTCCGTGAGCAGACTGGCCTGGCTAGTCTGCCGGAGGAGGCAGTGTGCCGAAGGGGAGGGTGTGCCCCAGGCCAGAGAGCAAATGGAGCCCCCCACCCCCCCGCCCGCCCCAGCCTCTACTGGTGAAGTGAAGGTGTTGGGCTTACTGGGGGGTATGGGTCTGCCCTACATCCATCAATCCTTCCCAAGGGGACCCGGTACCCCGACCTTGTGTTTAGGAGGCAGGGGACTATACAAGTGTACTTCTTCCTGTTTCTCGGACTACAGGGTGGGGCTCATGACAAGCCCATCTGTGGACAGCGGCCCCACCTCCACCCCTGGAAGGCAGCGAGCCGTGGTGTGTGGCTCAGTTTCAGCCCCTGATGAATGGAAGCCTGAGCCCTGAGCTGGGGGAAAGACAGCACGTAGGATAGAAAGAGGCGTACCTGGGGCGCCTGGGTGGCGCAGTCGGTTAAGCGTCCGACTTCAGCCAGGTCACGATCTCGCGGTCCGGGAGTTCGAGCCCCGCGTCGGGCTCTGGGCGGATGGCTCAGAGCCTGGAGCCTGTTTCCGATTCTGAGTCTCCCTCTCTCTCTGCCCCTCCCCCGTTCATGCTCTGTCTCTCTCTGTCCCAAAAATAAATAAAACGTTGAAAAAAAAAAAAAAAGAGGCAGACAGATGTGAGTTTAAATCCAGCTTTGACTACTTGCCCCCGAGTGACCTTGAAAAAGTCTCCATATTTTCCATCATCAATATCCTCATCTGATAAGTAGGAACCATCACTTTTCCCTTGAAGGCTGCTTGTGAGGACTCGCTGGCATGAGGAGAGTTTTTTCTCCCTCGCTCCTTTCCTACCCTTTCCAGAATGCTCCCTCCAGCAGCGCCTGGGTGACCGGGGCCAGGCCACAGGTCCTCTCTGGCGGGGGGGGGGGGGGGCGCCCCACCTTGGATCCAGCAGACTGGACCATGGACGAGGCCTGTCCCGGAGGGTCAGCTGGGGCCCAGCTGCAGGTGGCCCCTGCCTTCATCTGGAAAAGAAAGATCAACTTGAACATAAAGTACCCCCAGCATCTCCCAGCATTATGTTCCCAGAGGGAGTTTGCAGGCGGAGTAATGTATGGCTCCATTTTTAGATGTTGCTGAATTCTATTTGCCGGAGATCTGTGTTTTATTGCCGTATCAGTGTTTCTAAATTGCACTATATTTTCTTAGCTTGATGGGAATTTACAGCACCCGGATTGGAGCGAAATTGGGCTCTCCCCGAGGCTTGGAAATCACCAGGGTCGGTTGCTACGGCCTCTGCCTCCCCCCTCGGACTGTTTCCGCTAATTATTCATATTAGGAAGAATCTGAATCTGAGAAAGGACACCCAGGAGGTTCACTCGGTGAGGCATGTTTGAAGGCCGGGAGGTCTGCGGCGGCTCCCCGTGGGGTCTGGGGTGCCCAGATGAGGTGGGAGGGCTGTGGTGCAGAGGGCTGAGGCGGAGACGGATTGGCGGCTGGGGGGCTGGGGGGCCGGGGGGCTGGGGAGGGCCCAGCATTTCCCAGGAGGCACTGGACATTAGGTTGACAGCCCAGATCACAAGAGTAACGAAGCTGCACGGGGAGCATCCCCTTGCTGGGTCTCCAAGAACTTCCACATCTTCTGGATTCTCCTGTGAGGAAAGGGGGCCAGGGATTACCAGCTCCATGTTACAGATGAAGAAACTGAGGGCTCAGGGGACCAAGGCACGCAACAGAGCCGCGATCAGAAGCCAGGGCTGTCTGAGCAAAATGGTGTTTATTCTCCCCTGCACCCGTGGTGGGTTTTGGCCCCTCTCCATGTCCACGCTGGGGGCTTGGAAGGGGTGCTCTCGTTTACTGAGCCTGCTACGTGACGGGCACAGCACTAAACATTCATGGCATCGTCTCACCCGGCCCTCCTCGAGGTGGGTATTTCTCAGCCCGCGTTAGCAGAACAGCCTGGGGATGTCAAACCACGTCCGCGAGCTCACACGGCGACCCGTAAGCGGCCAAGCTGAGATTCAGCCCCAGAAATATGTGATTCCAAAGCTCATTTTTAGCCACCTTGCTCCACTGCCTCTGGTGACACCAGCTAACACAGCTCCTGCCGCTGTAGGAATGAGTGCCCCGACCGTGGGGTGGGAATCCTGATGCATTCTGGGAGTGCATGCTGCAGGCTCGCGTGAGGAAGGAAGGCCGGCCTGCTCGGGCTGCACCTGCATTTGCAAATCACAGCTTCCCCCGGCTCCAGCCTCCCTGCGTGAGGCAGTGCCACTCAGGGCGTGGGGCGGGGAGAGGACCGAGTCCCCACGACCCAGCTGCGGCCTGCAGGAAGTTCTGGCCTGCTTTTTTGGCAGGTCCTGGCAGTTTGTCTCACTTGGCAGTGATCCTCTGTCTAAAAGCACGTCCGACGTTTTGTGCAATAAAGTTAATGGACTTCTCCATCTTAGAGCAGCTGAATTCTCTTGGAGCAGATGCGGAGGGTTATGGATGTTCTAATTAGGACGCTGCCTTTGGCACTGAGGAAAGGAGGGGAGGCTCGTGACGTTGCACGTCCTGCGAAGATCCCCTGCCAGACTGCTTTCCCGGAGCTTGCCAGGGCAGACACACTGCGGCACAGGAGAGAGACATTCCTTTCTCCTCCTGTCTCTCCCTTCCCTTCCAGCACCAACGTCCTCCTCCCTTCCAGAAGGGACCAACGGGCCCAGGCGGGGTGGCCGCGGCCTCTGAAGTCTGAGGAGCCACCAACAGGGCTTTAGTGTTGCCATCAAATAAAACTTACAACCAAGTTAATCTGACACATTTATTGATGTGCATCATTGTTATTGGACTGCACCGCAATTAGGCATAAATGGTAGGTCGTTCCTGTGAGCGACTATAATTAGTAATTCTCATTTTTGGCCCAATCGAGTTTGGATTTTTTTTTTCTCTCCCCTACAAGTGTAGAAGTTCCCCAGTGTCTGTAAACAGCACGGGTTCTTGGCTATTTTCTGATTCACTCATTCGTTGATTCACGTACCTACTTAACGAATCTGTGCAGCAGAGGTCCCGCCCCGGAGGCCTCGTGCCGATGCTTTCTGGGTGGCTGTGGGTGAGTTGTTCTACTTTTCTTGGCCTCCGTTTCCACATCTGTAAAATGGGCATGGGGTCTGGAGAGTGCTAGCACAGTGCTGGGTCTGGAGTTGTCGCTCAGCTGGCCGGAATGTATTCTTCTTCTTCTTCTTCTTATTGATTCATTTTTATTTGTAATTAATGACATCTTCTCCTAGCAAAGAAAGATACCAGCACTAAGAGCTCTCAAGCTTTTGGTCATCTGATCAGAGAGGGATTCGGAGGACAGAGCCGGCCCGTCCCCTGGACTTCGCAGGGAGCTGCAGGCAGGGTGTTACGAGAGGGCACAGAGCCAATGACACTTGGGTTATGGCAACTGCCCCGATGTCATCGTCACCCACAGGTGAGCGGGGGTGAGAAACTTCTGGTGTTCCACATTTCCGCATTTTTTTTTTCCGTCTCACCACCGCCCAGACCTTCGGAAATGTGGGGCCAAGTCAGACCTCCCCAAGGGGGAAGGTGCCCACATAGGGCGGGAGGCTCTTACTAAATGCTGGGACCTGTCTCTGCCCCAGAGGATGCCCTATCCGAGTCCTCAGTCACCTGAGGCCGGATGAGGGAGAAGCTGATTACCAGTAAAGGTTTCGGGCCAGAGGGGCTGGGCAGAGGGGGGCGCTCTCTTGGAGGGAAATCTGGGAGCCCACAGAGTCCTGAGGAGAGTGGGTACTCCCCCGACACACTTCCCACTGGGAGAAGCGACCTGGAAGACAGGCTGGAGCGGGCAGGGACTGCGGGGCTCTCGGTGAGGCCAGAGCCCCCGCAAGGAGCACGGGAGAGGCCAGGGCAGGGCGCCAGCAGGTGGCGAGGCCCCGGGGGCTCCTTGAGCTGGCGAGGCGAACAGCCCTGGGTGAACTCTGCGCTGCCACTGAGTCACCGGAGCTTGGGCAAGTTACGTGGCCTTTCTGAGCCTTAGGCTGCTCGTCTCTACAGGAGGGTCACAGGACATGCGGTCGGTGCCTCGCATGTGTCTCCTGCCTTTACCACTTCCCCAGAAATGGCCCGGTTTCCTACCTCCGTCTCCTGCATTGCTTTCCAGGAGGCTTCATGCTGCCGCAGAGCCCATCTTGCTGCCTGTGGCGTGCCGGAAGCACCTGGGATTGACACCCCAGGGGACTAGCCTGGACCAAAGGCTGGCATATACACACTCCTGCTCTCTCCCCCTTGAAGGGGAAACTGGGAGGCATGTTCCATGCTGCTCCCAGAGGTCCGTGGCAGGGCGAAACTCCAGTTGCCTTCCACTTTTCCCCTTACATCCTGCTGGGTGCTTACAACTCACTATTCAAGGGCCTCCTGCTATTGAGGAACTGGGGACAGACGCCCGGAGCCAGGCTGAGCTGACACTTACTTGAGTCTCCGGAAATAAGGGAGCGGGGAAGCCCGGGGATAGAGGCAGGACGTGGGGGCTGCTCTGGCAGGCACCGAGCATTCCGGGGCAGATCGGATGCTCTGAAAGTCATCTCCACGGGACCTCCTCGTCCCAGTTCTAGTCTGGAGGCCGAGGCAGGCAATAAATCCCTTCGGTGGAGCTGGTCCCAGCATGGGCCACCCTGCAGAAAGGCTTCATCGGCGGCCTCATTTGCATAAGATAATGAAACCGCAGTAAAAATAGTAAAAGAAAAAATGGCCTGGCAACTTTGTTTCCATAATGACAGATGCTTCTTAAACACTCGGCTTCTGTTTCCCAAGGAAGTGCCATCAAGGCCCCGGGGGAGCCGTGTGTCCCTGCCGCCTGATTCTCAGAATGGTAACCTGCAGCTCGAGGAGTGCCCGGGCTCTGACCTCCTCCTGCTCCCCGCTCACTCCAGAGGGACCCGGAGGGGACGGAAGTGGAGACGGGGAGGTGACTGAAAGGCAGAGAAGGACCCCCACAAACAGGAAGCCCGTTGCGTGACACCTGGCGAGTGCTTTCATGGGAAGCCTTTCCTTTCTTTGTCCCATGAGCAACACGAGGCACAGGACTGGGAACCAAGGCCGTGAGCAGTCCAAGGCTGCCCGCTTAAACCAAGGAGGCAGAGGGGCCTGAGGCTTGCCTCTGATTCTGAGTCCCTGGGTCCTGCCATGAGTGACAGGAGGCCTGTGCCACAGGAGACGGCAGGAGAGAGAGTGGGTCTGTGACCTAGAGGGTGGTGGGGACTGGTAGCAGCCGGCTCGATGGGTCTCAGATCCCTGCGCTCCAAATGGGGCAAGACAACCAAGGTCAAAGGAAGGTGAGCCCTTAACATCAGGATATAGTTTTCTGGGATGGGACTCTCCCAGGCATAGAGGCCAAAGGATCTGCTTTTGGCCCGGGATCTGCTTCGGGACCATCTGGACCCATCACCTCCAGGCCACCAGGGCTCTGCAGGGACTGCATGAGAAGCAGACATAACAACCACCAACACAATAATCACGATGATGATGATGATGATGGTGATGAAGAACACAATAATGAAGAAGTGGGTTGTTCCCCCGGCTCAGAGGGAACATTCTTGTATAGTCCCTCTTGGCTAGGAGTATATTGGGGGATTTCTTGCCATGCCACCGCATTCCCTCTAAGTGCTGAGGACAGAGGCCTGGTCCTGATTCAGTGAGAGAGGGCGTGGCCAGAGAGGGTGGGGAGAACGGGGTCTGAGTGAATTCACAGGGTACAGCTGGTGCTTTGCTCACGCAACTTGGCCAGTGGGAGTCACCTGGGTGCTAAGGAAGGTGTCCTTACAGAGGGGCTGAGAAGGACCTCTGGGGGGCACGTCCGTGCTCTGGACTCCTGCAGATCCCCTGGGATCCACTCCCTGGAGCTCGCAGGTTGGCAACTGAACGTGGGCGCTCAGGCAGAAACTGAGGGTCCCCCGACACCCGACTCTGTTTCTGTCTGGTGGTTCCTCTTCCGGTTACCTCCTCGTCTTGGAATCTTTGGCTTAATTTGGGAAATGGTGGAGGGGGAGCAGGATCATGTGTCCTTCCAGATGTGTTGGGTCTTAGACTGGGGCCCAGATCTTTGCACTGAGTATTTGATCATCTTTGCTTTCTGATTCCTCTGTGTCTGGGCTCTTGGCAGGTTGGGGAGGGCTCTGCTCATTTGTTACTTTCCTCCACCATAAAAGCTCTCATTGGTTGAGTTGTACAGGTATCACGTAACACAGGCTCCGCTTCCTTCCTTGGGGAGGGAGCGGTGAGAACCCTCTCTGACGGGACAGAAACAGCACTTCCTGCTCTCGGGGTTGAGGTGAGGAGGGAGAGACAAGGCCTAGTATCATTTGTTTGTCTCCTCGAGACAGGGCCATGGAGAGAGCTCAGTGCCCAGGAGGGCCAGCCAGGTAGAGATGGGCTCCGAGAGGTAGAGTCGGGGGCTCTGAGAGGCTCAGCATATAGTAGACCTTAGTTCTTTTCTCCCCTTCCTCCTTTTTCTTAGTGAAAATTGCTGTCACTTACTGTTGGCTTATGTACTATGTCTGTGCTAGGTACTAACCATGCTTTTTCTCATTTAGCCTATACGACCATTCCATGAGGGGTGGTTTTCATGACTATGCATTTTAGATGAGGAAACTGAAGCTCAAGGATGTGAAGTGGCTTGTTCAAGGTTACACAGCTCGTAGGTGGTAGAGCTGGGACCCACACACAAAATATTTAAGTCTGTGAATGGATGGATGGAAGGATTGAGGGTGGTGGGCAGGTAGATGTATAGATGGATGAAGTAGTTGATGAATCGGTAGGTGGGTAGAAATGTGTTCACAGGAATGGGGATAGATGTGTGGATGGATGCGTGGATGGATGGATGGGTGGATGGGGGAATGGATGGATGGGTAGGTAGATGGATACATGAATGGATGGATGGATGAGTGGGTAATCTACCTGTTCCTTCCCCCTCAATGTGGGCTTCATTCCTACCCGGTCTCTTCCCTCTCTCTTATCCAAGTTATCCTACTCCTTGTTGGACCTGGAGTCTACCCTGAACCCCAGTGTATTCACTCCTAGGCGATGGACTTTACTTTTGTCTCCCAATGATAGACACATATATTTCAACCCAGGGCCTCTACCTACCTCTTACCTGGCTTAGACCCAAAACCTCTTCCCGGGCTGTGGCTGTGGGCTAGACCAGGAGCCCACTGGGTCCTGGCCTCCTCTCCATTCTATAGGGATTTCTGGGACACTGGATTGGCACTTTGTCAGCTGACAGAATAGGAGGGTGGATATTTTAGGAGGTCTGCTCAACCCACATAGCTTTCTTTGGAATTCTGGGTGTTCTCAGCCCTCCTAAAGCAAAGAGCCTGGGTTCCATGACTATATTATGAGACCCTTCACTCCCTCTGGCCACAGTTGATTGGGCCACAGGCGACCAACGAACCAGAGCTAGTCTAATAATAGTCATTCTCCAGGGAATTAGAAGGGGGACACTGAGATACTGAGTCAACGGTGGTGGACATTCGGACTGAATGTATGGTTGGGTCTGAGCTGTGTCAGGTCCTAAGGCAAGTAGTAAAGGAGATAATAATATATGTCAAGAGCTTAGCATAGCACCTGCCACGTAGGAAGTTCTCAATAAATATTAGGACTTATGATTGCGATGGGGAGCATGGAGGGTTCTGGATGCAAATCAGTCTCTACCAAGTCGATTTGCATGAGCTGTGGGAGGCAGAAGAGAGGTGGAGGCCACCTTCCTGCCCCCTTATGGGCTGTCTCTGTCGTGGAAACGTGAGAGTTTTCCACACTATTGCTTCCCAGGTGACGAGAAGCATCGTGATGGGGCCAGGGGTGACAGCAGCTTCCTGACCCTGGATTACAGGCTTTCTGAGCCCTGGATTACGGCTCGGGGCGTGACCTTGCAGCTCTAGTCCCAGAGTCTCCCTGGATAGGTCTGTTCTGTGTCGCTCTGGGAGCCACGGGGGGCCCAGCTGGCCCTTACTCTCTCATCGCTTCCACTGGTTTTGTACACATCTGTGTTCAATCCCCTCCTGCTTAACATGTCCTGTCCTGAGCCCTGGTTATATGTACGGTTTCCATCTCCTGAGAGTAACTGACTTACAGCTGCATTATTTCCACTTTGAAAAAGCTCAGGCAAGACCTCTGACTGGTCAGGCTTGGATAAGAGGCCCACCCAACATCCCCAGCTGTGGCCAAAGAGGCAGGGTCACATAAGGACACAGTAACTCCCAAGGTAGCTACGTGGATGGTGATGAGTTCGGGACAGATGTGCCCACAAGGAGACAGAGGTCAGACGCCGTGAAGGACAGTCACCACACCCTTCATATCTGAAATAGGAACCAGGGGCCTGGGCTGGAGCCCCCTACCTGCTCACCACTAGGGGCTCCTGCCGGGACACAGTCAGTCGGGGGTGAAAAGGACATAGCGGCCCAGTACCCTCTGGTTCGAAAGAGAGAGAAAAGCAACAGAAAACACACCTCAAGGGGACCCTGTTTTCTAGAAACATGTCTTTATTTAAAATTTAAAACCATATTACTTCATACAGCAAACTGTGCACTTTAATATATCACAGTGTCTTAAAAAGGAAAATAATCAGATTTGTTTGGAAAGTTATTTACATCAGCCTAGAATGATTGGCAAGTAACACAGTTACTATGAAACCCAAATCGTTACAAAATGTTTACAAAAAACTATATTCATAGAAATTCTGCATGTCCACAAAGGGCATCCCCTGAATGGCCCAGAGACCAGTGTGTGGGAACCATGTTGAGTGGGAGAGGGGGGCATCCAGGCACTCTGGTCTGGGTGGTGGGACAGGCCAGGGGTCTCACATGGCACTGTCTGGGGGCTCAGCCCTGGGGCGGGGAACCCAAGTCCCCGACAAGGGAGGCCCAGCCAGGAAGTCGGCCCAGGCAGAGATGGGGTGGGGGTTTGGAGCACAGTGGCATGAGGGCCCCTGGAGCCAGGACAGGCCCCTCCTCGGGGGGCCGGATTCAGATGTGCTCTGGCGGGGGGGCCCCAGAGGCAGATTAGTGCACACCAGCCTGACGCGTGGGACCCGAGCAAAAGGCGGGCTGTTGACCGCACGGAAGTCTACTCTAGTACCTTCTCCCTTGCAGACTCCAGAGGTGCTCTGACCGGTGGCAAGGGCGGGACCACTAGCAAAAAGGCTGGCATTATGTAGAACAGGAAGACCCAGGCGGGGCAGGGCCGGAGGTCTGCAGGTATGGTGGGGGGGGAGGGGGGGCGGTGCTCCCGGCCGACCGCCCTGCCGGGGGAGGTGTAGACAGGGAGAGGAGGCAGACAGATGGCGTGGGCTGTGCTAGGGCCAGAGGGCCTTGCTGGCTTCTCATCTTTCACCGGGTGTCACTGCACTGTTCGCATCTCTGGCTCCTCGGTCACTCCCTAACAGCTGGTCTCTGGGTCAAATGGGTCTGGGGACATTGTCTGCAGTGGGACAAACTTGCTGGCATGACTACAGCCGCTTCCCCGTATCGGGAGGCCCCAGAGTTTTGATCTGTAAAACAGAGACATACTGCAGGGTGGTTTGAGGTCTTCTGTTCTAGAAGGCAGGGGATGGGGACAGGGTCCATAAGTAGGGCACTGGGACATTGCACTGGCATGCTGACAGTGCCTCTGGGGTCATTCCCTCTGAAAAGCGTTTTTTTCCTAGCTGTGAACTGCGTCTCTGTGTGGGGGTGAGAATCTGAGGCAGAGGCCTTCGCCGCCTAGAATGTTCCAGCCTTTGAGGGTATTCCGGGTGGAGCCGGACACATGCCCGGCCACTGTGACAGGCGGAGGTCCCAGGAGCCAGGTCCCGGTAGGGCATTACTCCTCAGGCACAGGCCATAGACACGCTCGGACTGACACAAGGCCTGTCGGTCTCTCCTGCCCTGCCCCCACCCCCAGCAGAGGCTGCCCGGGCAAGGCTCACCTCCCAGCCACAGGGTCCTCTTCTTCAGGGTTTGGAGCTCTGATGTGTGCTCCCCATCCCCGCGGGGCTCTCTGCGGCCCTGCCCCAGGTGGCCTCCATTCCAGACTTGGCTGCTATCGCCCCATCCCTCACCTGGTCCCCACCCATACTGGCTGGGTTATGTACACTCTGTGTGCAGACGTGCAGGGAGGGGTGCGTATACACACGGGCTACGGGTCATATATACACTGTGCATATATATATACATATATATATATACAGCATATATATATATATCTTTTTACATTCATATATATATGGTACAGAACATTAACCTTCTACCAAAAACAGTTTTGTGACGTCACATACGGCCTCAGCTCTGAAATCTTAACTCCAGGGCAAATCCACGACTGAAAAATGAGAGCTCGATTCAAACTGGCATGGGGACAAAGGGCAGGGCCCTTCTACGGCGGCAAGCAGCTGGGCCCCTTCCAGATGTGTCCACTCAGCCTGGGAGACTGTTCCGGATGCGTCTATTCCAGACCTGTCCACAGGACTGGGCTCATTTCTTGCATCTGTCCAAGGGGTTGGTCTGTCCCAGATGTTAGGTCCTTACAGCTGTTCGTCCAGATCCCTCGGTCCTTCCAGATGGCTATCCACACGGGACCAGTCCAGACATGGGCCAGAGTTTGGCCACCTTCCAGATGTTTGTGCATACAGCTGAGAAAGGCTTGGGGAGGGACCGGCCTCACGCTGAGCCACGAAGCAGCAGCTTTGCAAAACTCCACACAGTAACCCCTGGAAAAGCAAGCAGGGAGGGAGCCTCTGACTGTTCTCCGTGAGCGTGTGCCTGGGTCTGTCCCCTGCTCGCCTCCGGTGTAAGGAGGGGAGTGACTTCTCACCACGTGGAAACTTCATCGGATGCTGCCACACCCCTCCCCCATTCTGGGCCATCACAGTCTGTCTGCCAAGTGCATTGGGGAGGAAGCCGGGATGTGCTCTTCTCGTTGAGGCAGTCTTGGCCGTGAGGTGGGGGTGGGGAGGCCCTCCAACCCTCCAGAGACGGAGTCAGCTCACCTGCCAAGAGAGCCTTATTCCCCTGGAGAGGCGCTCGCAGAGCAGGGCCGCCTGATGGCAACAAAGCCGTCAGGGTTTTCTTAACTGTCCACAGCAGAGAGACCAGGAACGGGTCAAGGGGAGAGAGAGAGGAGGAGGGCTCATCGTCCCAAATCCCCAGGGTGGCTGGGGAGGGGGTGGCCCCTCAGTTTGGCCAGGCTGAGCGGGCTGAGAGGAGGCACTGGCAAGGCGGGTGGGAGATGCGGGTGGAAGGTGGGGGTCAGTCTTCTGTGAAGGGAAGGGGTGTGGGGCCAGACGAGGGCGGTCCGGCAGGTGCTCCCGCGAGTCCCGTCTTCCGCGCTGTCAAAGCCAGCTTTTACGCTTCCATGGGCCAACCTCAGTGCCACCGCGTGTGGGCGTGCCCACGGGCACCCTCTGCAGCCCCGGGGTGCACCTGCTGGCAGGGCGGGCCCAGTCTTGACTTCCTCTTGGTCCGCCTCCACGGGAAAACCTTCTGCCCCAGAAGTGCCGCCCGGCACCTCTTCTGCCCCGGGAGAGACGACAGCTCATGCTTGGGCAGAAGCGGTTTCCACTGCACTTTGAACACTGGGCTGGCCTCGAAGCCAAACAGAGGGCACCAGCCGGAGTCTGCACATTCGCCGCACACACGGACATAAGGCTTGAGTGGGAGGGGGAGTCGGGCAGCATTGTCACCCCAATCACTTAAGTACTTTCTGGGAGAGAGGGGGTTCCCAAAGGAGTGGAATGGTGCCCACGACTGTTCACGCCACCGATGAAGCCTCTTCCCAGCCCATGCCACTTCTCTTTCTCCCCCCGCCAGTCCACGTATGCGCGCGGCCCCAGAAGCACACGGCACGTTCACGGAGCGTCATACGCAAAAGCACACGATGTCGACAGATCCTTGTGACCGACGATCTCTCCCCCACAACAGAAGTGCAAATAGACCCTGGTTCCCTGCCTTGCTGATTGTCCATCTGTGCTTCTGCTGCGAGCTGGGAGCACATGTGTGAGTGTGGACACATGTGTGCAAGCATGTTCCCCCCAACACTGAGAAACTCCAGTTCTGCATGGCTTCTTGCATACATGCACTGAGCTGTGCTGCCGTCTGTCTGCTTCTGTCCTCCCTTCTGCTCTCTGCTGCACACACGAGCCCACGCACACACCCACGTGCACCCCTTGATGACATGGCTTCTCCTTTTCAACATTTGGCGATGCTCCGGGGTTCTATCCTGTCCTCCAACCTCTGCCACTGGCGCATAAATGTGCACGCACGTGCACACACACACACACACACACGCACACATAAGCATACCCACTTGTGCACGCGCGTACACATATGTATACTCACCAGAACCCCATTAAGACATGGCTTCTTCTGTTTTTACGTGTATGGGGCTCTGCTGCTTGTCCAGATCTGTCTTCCTCATCCCAAATGCACACGCATGTGTGCACACACACGTCAGAACCCAGGGATTGTGTTCATTTCGTGCCCTGGACTCTGTGAGACGTCCAAATCTGTCCTTCAGCCCCAGCCCCCAAAGCTCACGCACACACAAAGATACACACATGTGCACGCACACACACACTCCTACACATGGAAGCTCACGACAGCATGGCTTTTCCTGTCATTACGTGTTGGCGATGCCGCACATCCAGCTCCCTTCTCCCGCCTCCCAAGCGCACAGCCTGTTGGAGCTGCTGGGATTGCGGGAGCCAGCTGGTCTGGTCCTGCAGCTTCACAGCTTGGAGGAGGAACAGTATTAATCACGAGTCAACTGCACTCTCCTGCTTTGGGAGTCCCTGGGGGGTGGGACTGGAGGTTACCCTTCACCCCGACTGAGAAGGCCCTCGAGATCTCAATGGAGCTCTTCCGTAACCAGACTCCCCGAGCAGAAAAAAGACAGAGGAGGAAGGGCGGTGACTAGTGTCTTCTGGGTCCCTGTCCGGAACCTCCAGCCCTCCCTCCCCTGCTCAGAGACTGCCCTCTGCCCTCGGCAATGGGAAGCCCTGCTGGCCCCATCATGTTCTCTTTAAGGACACTTTGCTCCTAACCCTTCCACGTCTCATTCCTTTTCTAGAATCGTAAGACTTCTAGAGCATCCATTCTACCTAGCTGGAACCCACAGATCATCTGGTCCACCCGACTGTTACCCCATCTGCGAGTATTTCTTTGCTGTACCCCCCAACCCCACCAAGTCCAAGCTGCTCTGGACAAGAGACTGGGGCCAAGATGGGGCCTGTGTCTCTGTGTGGGGTCTTTGGTTAATTATCCAGGAGGCAGCTTTTCTTTCACCGTTCTTGGGGCCTCTGTGAGCTCTGATATTCTGTCCCTGAAAACTTTCTTTCACTGGGGAGCATCTTTAGGTTTGGCAAGCCCAGGACACCAACAGTTCTTTAGGGACCGTCTGGCTTTCCCCATCTACCCCAAAGTTAGCCTGTGCAGCAGGACTGTGATCCTTCTTGTGAGGAGGGGTGACGACGTTCACTTCAACCTAGGCTTCTCTTCTCCTTCCGAGATGACAGAAGGAGGTCAAGGTCAATCGGCCAGGAATGGAGAGTTGCTGACGAGTAGATGGCGAAGCGCCCGAGCTCTCAAATGCCACTAGGGTTTAGAAAACAGCCCAGTGACCAGCAAAATGAGACCCAATGGCTCAAGGGCCTATGGGATTTCCATGGAATCCATTGTTCTTCTGGCCTCAAATACTGACTGAATCTCTGGTCATCCTTTGTGAGAGATTCAGGGGGGGGCCTCTATCCTCGGGCCAGAAAGAAAATTTGCTCTGACCGCTCCCCCCCCCCCCCCACTTTATACTCCTGGAGACCTCCTTGAGGAATGGGAGCCATTGGACGTTGTCCAGAAGAATTCAAGATGGCGGCCTCTGTGCATTCTCCTCTCTCCCATACCGCAAACTCCTCTTTTTCTCTATGGGGCTTTCTGCCTCCAACTTTGCAAAGGTGGGGGCTGCCTGAGACCAGGACTATGTGAGCAGCCTCTGAGGGTGAAGGTCTTCCTTCTGCTCAAGACGTGTGGGGTGGCCAACCCATCTTCAGCTCCCAATGGCTGCCACACTACAACCCTTAAAGTACCCAAGGTTTGTCTCTGGTCTCACGGTCGAGGCCCAGGAGGCCTGGGCTCATGGGGGAAAGAGTGGCAATGTAAGAGCCGTGTCTCATTTTCTTTGGCCTCTGCAGGGCCGTGGTAGAAACTTCTGACTGTTGAGGAGAATCGAGGGGCAGGGGAGTTTGGCCTGAGAGGCATGTGCTTCCTTTGGCCTTGGCTGTCTCGGCTGGCAGCTTTAGAAACCCACAGAAGAAATGAGAGGCAAGTGGGGGCCTGCTGGTCTCCTGGTAGGTAAGGGCAGAAGGCTCCTGGCCCAGCAGGCAGGCAACGGCCCTGGTCCCCAAGCCCAGTGTGGGCACGGGGGAGGTGCCTTCCAGTCTCCTTTGCTTTCCTCTGCCCTGCCCCCAGGCCTTCGGTCCCCACCCCACCTGTGCTTAGGGGAATACAGGGGCCAATGGTGTGCTGCAGGCCATGCTGTCCTTGCCCGGAAGCCGGCGATCGTTGAATGTGTGCATGTTGATGACCGCGTCGGTCTTGACCATCATGGGAGGCTGCGGCTTGTGCTTGACCCGACGCTGGCAGGTGAGGGAGAAACGGATCTCGTCGGCTACGGTGCTGCAGAAGGAGCGCTGGGGTGGGGTGGGAGGGAGGGCAAGGGGCACATGGGTGAGGCTTGGCCTTGCAACCCCAGCCAGTGCCTCCCTTTCCTCCCCAGGCTGTGCCAAGGCTGCCTGTCTCTCTCTCTCTCACCTTCAGGCCACCCACCCGCTGCCAACTCAGGATGACCAGTTTGTGGGGCAGCCTACAAAGCATTACATTCTTGTTTGGAGACTAAGGGAGATAGGGCAGGTAGTATCATCCTATCCCCATTTCACAGAGGAGCAAACTGAGGCTCTGATTGGCACGTACCTTAAAGTTTGAGGAGCTGACCTGTCTGATTTTTCTCCACTAGATTCTGAGGGCAGGAACCAAACCAGCCTCGTCCGGGTGAGCCCAGCTCTGGCCTGGCCCAGAGTCAAGCTTAAGAAACACCCGGTGAATGTACGGGTAACCTTTCCCCTGGGAGGGCTTCCAACTGAGGGGAGAATCACTGTGCTCCCGCTAGGGAAAGTCCAGCATGTTTCTCAAGGTGCGCAACTGGGAGGCGGGTCCCTGTGAGGCAGCGGGGTGGCAGTGGCTTCTGGCCTGGGTCCCTCATGGGCACCCAGAAGGGAAGGCAAAGGTACAGCTTTGCCTGCAGGTATCTGAGGGCAGTGGCTCCTCTGAGCCCAACAGACGGAGGCTGTCCTGTGACTTGTCTGGCAGACAGGGGGCGCTGTTGATAGCTCAACTTCTGCATGAGGTCAGGGTATTAGCACACCCAGGCACCTGTGGGCGGCTGGTGTGGTGCAGGGGAATTCGAATTCTGGCTCTGCCTCTAAACCGCTTCCCCTCCAAGCTTCCCCTGTTCACCCACTAAACACAGAATAGCCTCCCTCTTACCTCCCTTATTCATTCTGAAAATATTTATTGCGGGCCTGCTATGTTCCATGCACTGTTCTAAATGTTAGGCCTACAGACGTGAAAAAGACAGGTCTCAGCCCTCACGGAGCTTACGGTCTAGGATGTGATGGAAACAGGTAATAAACTTGCAAGCAAATAAATCACTTCAGGGAATGGTAACTATCTCTAAGAGAATAAACCAGTGGAATGGGATAGAGCGGGGGCTGGCCGTGGGGGCAGGTGGGGAAGGCTACTTGAGTGGTGGCATTTGAGCTGAAACCTGAATGGCTAGAACAGGCCAACGACAGGGTGCTCTGGGGCAAGAGCATTGCAGGTGGCTGGAACAGCATGTGCAAATGGCCTGGGGCTGAACTGTGTTTGGTGTGTTAAGGACTAAAAAGAAGACCGATGTGTGTGGAGCAGAGTAAAGGAGTTCAGTGTGAGAGGGAGAAAGTCAGACAAGTGGACCAAGACCAGGTCTGGTAGGCTTTTGGGGAAATGTGGAGCTCATGCCAATGGTATTGGGAATTCCTAAAGAATTTGGTGGTTCTTTTTTAATGTATTGTAATTTTTTTTAGCCATTCTTTTTGATTGGACGTCAAGGGTTCCCCCCCCACGCCATTCTTCACGTGACAATTAACACTTCCGTGAACATCCTCGTAAATAAAACTGCATCTACCCTTGGCCACTTCCACTGGGTGCGTTTCGAAAAGTAGAAATTCACTGTCAAAATGTGTGGCCACTTTTAAGACTCTGTCCAGACCGCAAAGTTGCCTTCCAAAAACGTATCCGCTTGGACTGATCCCAGCAATACGGGAACATGTCCCTTTCCTCCTGCCCAGGAGAAATGCGACACCAAGAATGATCTTTCCCCTTCCTCTTTGCTGACTCTGGCTTTCTGATTATAAAGGGCCCTATTTCATTTCTGATGGATGTAAAAAGTGCCTGTTTTGAATGGTCCCTTCCACACGGGACTTAACTGCAGTCTCCTTCCACGCTGGCCCTATGTCCCTTTGAACTTCTCTGTGAGAGGGACCTCTGTCCAGCCCTCAACTCACGTGCACATTTAAATCACCCTATAAGTACGCTTTCTTAAGACACCAACGCCAGGCTCTGCCACAGACCAATTAAAACCGTCTCTGGGAGTGAGGCCAGGACATTAGCACTTAAAAAACTCTCTCCCTGTGATTCTAATTTGCTACCAAGACCCAGAAACATTGCTCAACCACACTTGAATTAATCAGATGGGTTGAGCAGACTTCTCCTGCATGTACACTTGGGCCAGACCTCTTAACATTCTTTTCTTTTTTAAACTTTTGATTATGGAAATTTCCAACTATATGCAGGAGAGGGAAGCGTATAATGAATCCCTATGTAACCATCACCGAGCTCCAACAATTACCATGGAGGGTTTTGTGCAGGGGAACGACACGGTTTGAATTAAGTGTGAAACAGGGCACTAGCTGTGTATGGAGAGCGGATGGGAGTGGGGAGGTAGGAAGGCCAGACTGGAGGCTGTCGCACGGTCCAGCTGGAGGCGAGGGGGCTTGTCCTGGAATGGAACAGCAGCGGTGGGAGTGTGTGCTCGGAGTCAGAGCAGGGGTGGGGCCGGCGGGCCTCCTGGTCGGTGGGGGGGGGGGGGGGGCAGGGGGAGGCAGGGGGGGCTCAGATACCCCGTGCGCTTGGGAGGCACGAACCCACGAACCCAGCTGGAACCCTGTCCTCCCTTCTGCCTCCCCTCCCCGCGCAGGTCCCGGTCCTCGAGGCTCACCTGCTCTCGCTCCGCTGTTTTGCGGAGCTTGTACACAAACTCGCCCACGGCCACCAGCACGGACAGGACCAGCCCGGCGGCCAGGACGATGAAGATGCCCCCGATCTTCTGGACGCCCAGGGCGCTGGCCTCTTTGTTTTCCTCCTCGGGACACCCGCTGCCTCGCCACCACTTCTCCTTCATGATGTGGAGCTTGTCTTCCTCCTGCAGCTGCAGGATGGCAATGGTGATCTTGTCCCGGTACGGGGAGCCTGCGTGGGGGACAGGGGTCCGGCTGGCAGCGGCATTCAGTGCCGTGTGCGTTCGCCCTGCCGGCACCCTGCTCGGTGCTGGCCACCACCTCCGTAGGCTCACAAAAGCCCCTCTTTGAATGATCTACGGTGTTTGGGTGGGAGAAACGTCCTGATTTGGGGTGGGGAGTTTTGCCTAGGAGTCCCTGTCTCCACAGGCCCCTGGAACGCACGGTGTATCTGGGCTGCATCAGCAGGGGAAAAGTCAGGGAGAACAGCCATGACCTCTGAACGGACCCCACCCCCACCCCCGCCCTGCCTCACCCCGCCTCTGGGTTGCCCCCAGCTCTCCTCTGCCTAGGCCCCGGCTGACCCCGCGAGGTTGGGACGTACGCCTTGGTCTCTGGGCTGAAGAAATGCCACCTTTTTAGATTCGGTGGGATGAGCTGGGAGAGGGGGCAGAAGACTGTGTGTGTGGGTGGATGTGGGGGCCCTGCCCATCCTCTGTCCCCCAAGCCCCACTCCCGCCTGCAGCCCCTCGCTCACCCATGGGTGTGCCAATGCCGTAGCCCTTGGAGTCGATGAGGCCCCCGATCTGCGTAAGGTTGCAGTTCCTCTGGGTGACGTACTCGATGGTCGTGGACTCCATGAGCAGCGCATAGTCGGCCGTCAGGGTCCTCTGGATGCCTTCCTCGTTGTTCTTCACCAACGCCGAGGGCTTGCTGCTCATGAAGGCCCACATCTTCTCAAAGGTGGAGATCTTGGATTTCTGGGCCACGAGGGGAGGGGGGGATGCACACAGTCACTGAGCACACCGGGGGCCAAGTACCATACCCTCTACTTAGCAGCGCTCTAGCCACTGAACCCTGTCTACGGCCCTCAGAGGAAAGAATGCGACCCGTTGCTCAGACGTGGATACTGAGGCCCTGGGAGAGGAGGTCCCGACACACACAGTTGGGGAGTGATGAAGCCGGGATTCAGACTCAGCCCCCCGCCCCGCCCCCCCCCCGAAACGCCTGGCTCTTTGCCGTGGCGCAGTGATTTTCAGACTGACTGTTTTTTAAATGAGTTTCCTTCCTCTGACATGTATTAAAGGTCTACATGTGCAGGCCTTGTTCTAAGAGCTTTATCTGCATTAACTGGCTGATTCTCCACGACGATCCGAGGAGGCGGGTACTACCCTTGGCTCCGTTCTACGGAAACGGAAGCATGGCCAAGTAACCTGCTCAAGGTTAGTAGCAAATTTAGGCTTCGAACCCAGGCCATCTGGCTCTAGAGTCCATGCTCCTAACCACTGAGCTTCACTGCCTCATAGAAACCTCTGTGAGGGTAGACAGGGAGAAGTGGATGCCAGTGAGGGCAAAGCTTGGTGGGTTCTGGCCTCCCCCCACTTCCACTGCAGCCAAAGAGGGCTCCCCCTGTGTGCCGTGTTCCAGGGGAAGGCGAGGGTTTGTCTGTTGTGCTTCATTGAGGAGGGGGGGGGCGAGAAGTGGGGGCAGTCAGAGCAGGTGGTCTGCAGGCCCTTTATCTCCTGTGATTGTCCCCAGAGCAACCCCGGGCTGGACGCTGCTGTGCGAACACAGCTAGCATGGCTAAGATCAGGCCTGGTGGGTGGGCAGCTGTGCTTGCCCCCGGCTGGCTGGGGAGACTCAGAGAAGGTGTGGGGGGCAGGGAGAGGGGGCCGAGGTTGAACGTCCCCTGCTGCCGAGAAGAATGGGCAGATCAGGCTGCACAGCATTCCTGAGTTTTCTCAGGAAGTTACAGCCAGCCAGCTAGCTGCTCCCAGCGGGGGGGAATGGCCCTGCCTCCAGGGTCCCCAGGGGAGCAGGTGGCTCTGTGGGCCCCACTGTGCCCGGCCGCTTCCAAGTCTAGCTGTGCCTGTCTGTGATGTCAGCCTGTCTCACTGGCACCCGGCCCAGCTCCGGTGTGCGTGACAGCAGGGGTGTGCTTGAACAGGGCTGGTGCAGGGCCGGGGGGATGGGGAGGGGATGGGAAAGAAGCTGTGTCTGTCAGGAGTCAGGGCGGTGGGGGCAGGGGCTGGGAGGAAAGTTGTATCTACTATTCTCCGGGGCCTTCTGGGTCTGGTAAGGGCTGTCCTCTCCAAAACTGGCTCCTGGAGGCCCAAGCATGCCTAGGGGAGCGGGGTGCCCCAAAGCAGCAGGCAAGACCCCACTCCTCCGGGCCTGAGGGCACCTTCCCAGAGAAGCAGCCACCATCCCACCTGCAAATATACCTGCCTCAAAGCTGAAGGCCCTTGATGGGTTCCATTCGAGTGGCAAGCTGGCTGCTCCCAGCAACCCAGCCATCCTACTTCCTATTCCTGCTTACAGCTACTCCACCATCAGCTACTCTGACCTCCTCAACCCTTGTCTCCAAACCCCGTGCTCTCCAGCTACTCCATCTCGCCAGCTACTCTCCCCCCTCAGCTCCTCCTGCGCCACCCCCCCCACCCAGGCCCTCTCCCGACTAACCATTCTTGCCCTTAAAAGCATTCCTTTTTTCGAGACTTTCTGAGTCCTCAGACATTGCTTATCTTCTAGATAATTTCTGGGATCCAGACTCTCCTTCTCTGGCTCCTTTTATCCCACAGGGCCTTTCTCACTCTGCCCAGGTTCACTGTGCTAGGAAGCTTCTATCTAGCTCCAGAGATCCCGTCCCTGGTACTCATGCCCTTGCACATAATCCCCTCCCCTTGAGTGCGGACTGGACTACTGATTTGCTTTGAACTCCCCCTGCCCCCATCACGAGTGATGGGATGTCACTCCTAAGATTAGGCTCCAGGAGACTGGCCCTCTTGCTCGCACTCTCGCTGGCTGCTCTGATGGCAGCTGGCTGCCATGCGAGTCGCCCTGTGGAGAGGCCCACGTGGCCAGGAACAGAGGGCAGCCTCCAGCCAGCAGCGAACACAGAGCTGAAGCCTTCAGTGCAACAGCGCGGGAGGAACTGACTGCTGACAACAACCATGTGAGCGAGCTTGGAGGCGCAGCTTTGGGATGACTGTGGCCTTAGGCAACACCTCGACCGCAGCCTGTCACAGTCTCCGCGCAGAGGACCCAGCTAAGCTGTGCTGCTTCCCAACCCACAGTCGGTGAGATCGTAATGCCATTGTTTTAGGACACTCGGTTTCATGTAATCAGCTGTCCAGCAAAAGGTAACAAATACACTCTCTCACCCACATACGCACACAAGCTACTGCTGTTCCTCAGATCGTTGTTTTTTTCAGATAATCAGTTCCGATGATTCCTCTAACCAGGTCATCCAAGTCCAATCACCCCTAGTGCCAAGTATACGTGCTCCTCAGATACTCTGTCTTCATGGTCATTATAACTAAGTACTATTATCCCATCAGTGGCTCTGGAACCTCAGCTTCTTTTCCATCTCAGTCTCTCCTGCTTCCAAATTCTCCTTCCATCAGAGGTGGGAACCAGGTGTTGATGAGACTGTCAGGGCTCCCCTTATACCTCTTAATGCATTAATCCATCTATTCATCCATCCATCCAACCATCCTTCCATCCAACCAACCATCCATCCATCCATCCATCCAACCATCCTTCCATCCAACCAACCAACCATCCTTCCATCCATCCATCCATCCATCCATCCATCCATCCATCCATCTAACCATCCTTCCATCCAACCAACCAACCATCCATCCAACCATCCATCCATCCAACCATCCATCCATCCATCCATCCTTCCATCCAACCAACCATCCATCCATCCATCCATCCATCCATCCATCCATCCATTCTTCCATCCATCCACCCAACCACCCACCCATCCATCCATTCTTTTATCCATCTATCCATCACTCAACCATGCATCCACTTCTCCACCTCACCCATCTTACCCACCACTCTCCCATGAAACCAGTCATCCATCAGTAAATCCCAAGTGCTGGCAAAAGTAACTTGACAACGAACCACTCAGGAAGCCCTGCCCCACTCCTTCTGTCTCAGAAAGTGATGAGAACTCATCCTCATTCGGCAAACTCCTCCCTGCATCCTCCCCCAACACCTTATTCCTTCTTTCCACAGCAAGTCGAGCAGAAGCAGGGTTCTGCCATCAAAACATATGTTCTTTCCAGTAACACTCCACCATAAATGGAGACAGAAATTTCTTTCGGGGGTTGTGTGTGTGTGTGTGTGGGGGGGGGGGGGGGGTGTTGAGGCTGAAGGCCTCCAGTAGCCTCAAAGCTGAAGGATTACAGGGAGGGAGCTGGTAAGAACACCAGGAAGCTAGGGCCTCTTGAGAGGAGAGGTGACAAAAAGGCGTGAAGACGGCTGTGATGCTGATTTCAAGAGGTTCAGCTCTCCCAGTTCCAGTGTCAACAAATTCTCACCTCCAAACTTTAAACAGGTGGTTCTGAAATCTGCCTCCCTAGAATGGCCACTGACTGTGCTTCTGTATTTTGGGGCTCCCGTTTTCAGATGCTCAGTCATATCCACTCACGGTCTCTGGCTCCCCTTAAATTCCTTCCTTCTGTCTTCCAGGGATTCTGTGATTCCAAGGCACATCTCTGAAAAGCTGTCTTCTAGCAGGGCCCATCTGAGGCAGGGAGAGATATAGCCAGGGCCCCTCCTGGAGTCTCAGGTCGGAGCTATGATCACCACCCCAGGGAACGGAGTCCCGCACACCTATGGCTCCCACGTCATCCTGCCTGTCCCAGCTCCAGTGGGAACCTTAATAAGCATTGCTTCAGGGCCAGTCACCCAAATCAATTAATGGAATCGTTTGGAGCCGCCAATACAGGGCGACGTGCCAGGACGGAGAGGCTTTTTTTATCAGTAAAATTGGCAAGAAAGTAAGTTTCAGGCTCACGACTTTCAATTCCAGCCTCCTCAAAGAAGTAAATTGATTTTCCCCAACTGAAGATACTTAATCTTGAGAATTTAACATTTCTGTACAAGAAAAATGTATATATATATATATATATATATATATATATATATATATACATTTCAAAGGGAGCTGAATCCCAGGGAACAGGTGCAGAGAGGCAGAAGCAATGTGATTCCATGCGAGACCTTGGGTATTTTCCATGTTGGAGAGGAGACCTTTCCTCAAATTAACTGGCTTGCTTATCCCTGGGTGTGGAGGCTTTGGCAGTTAATCATGTCTCCTGGATTATTTCCTCAGGGACCAGGTGGCTTCCCGGAGTCTGCTGCTTCTGCCCGCCATTACATGTCACCTCACCAGGACAGACTCACGGACCCTCCAGTCTAGCGGTCACCCTGCTGTCCGCACACGCCCCCTGAGGCTTGCCTGGGAAGGCGGGGGCTGCAGGCTGGGGATAGAGGCGGCAGGAGGGGTCAGCTCTGTTGCATGGACTCTGGTGTCATGCCAACCTGGGTTCAAATGCCAGCTCCTTCTGGGACCACAGGCAAGTGACGTCACAAAGCTGAGCCTCATCTTCCACCTCTGTCAAATGAGAGCTGGCTTAGCACAGGGCTGGGTCCCTAGGAAGTGCTGGACAAGTGGATGACATCATTATTGCTCTTTAAGGCTAACTTCTCTCATCTGGAAATCGGGGATAATAATTGCTATAATGTAGAGTTTCTATAGAAAATAAATGACGCAAAGCGCAGGGTAGGAAAGCCCGGTGCTGACGGGGGCCAGGGAGGGCGCTGTAAAATAAGTAGGAAATGCTGAGTGGAATTGATACACTGGAGAGATTGATACTTGCCTCTTGGCTCCCACAACTGGTGCTCAGCGAGAGAGCAGCTCAGTGATGCCAAATCTTTCACATTTTCAAGAAGCTGGAAATGTGAATTTTTTAAATGCAAAAAGCTCTCAATTTTAAAATGCTGGCAACTCACGTAAGAAAATGCAAGCGATGTATGGCCCCCAAAACTGCATCTGTGGGCTGAAGAGGCCTGCGTATCTCCAGTTTCAACAACAAACAATAAACACAGTTAACACTTAGGGCATGTATAACTCCGTGTCAGCTCCGGTTTTAAGCTGTTTACGTGAATTATCCCACTTAATCATCTCAGTAACTCTGCGAGATGGGTACTATTATCATACCCATTCCATAGATGAGCAAACGAAGGCACAGAGAGGTCCTCAGGAACAGTAGTTTTCAGTCACTTCCCCTCATCACTGGCCCAGCCCTGCACCTGTCCCTGCCCCTCTGCCTGCCCTCTCGGGATCTCTCCTATTCTGAGGATCTCGGGGCTCCTTCTGAGTTCTTAGCTCTGTGCGGAGGCATACGACCATCCCGTGAGGGGCACCAAGGTCCTTCACAAAGCCCACAGACCCAGGGGAAGGGAGATTCACCAGGTGTCCGCTGGCTGGTCCCTCTCCAAATCCTTTGGGGACTACGGGGCAAAAGGAGAAAAGGGTCCGGCCTGCTTCCCAGTCTTCTGGGTCAGCCAACCAGCGGAACATCTGACTTGGGTGCTTCTGCGTCCAGCACTGGGCTAACCACTGTACGTGCGGTAGCTCGTTGAGTCCTCTCACTGAGTGACGTCTGGTGGCAATCAGTATCCACGTCATACAGGTGAACAAAACGAGGCTCAGAGAAGTAGTGACTTACCCAAGGTCCCCCAGCAGAGACAACAAGTCCTGGGCGGTCTGACTTTAAGACGGATGTGACTGGACAGGGCCAGGCTGCACGGCACCGAACCCGTCCCGGTCCTTGCGTTTTGGCCCTCCGACCCTCCTTCTGCTTGAAGGCAAGACTCTGACCCTGGACAGGCCGGCAGATGGGTCAGGAGAAACTGGAGGCTGAGATAGGGTGAGGCTTCCAGCTCAGGGAAGAGTCAGCTGAGCGGCTGGAAGGTGGGGGGCTGGACAGAGGCCTCTCCAGGAACTCTCCAGGCTCCCTTGCTACAGCAGGGCAGGGCTATACAAGAGGGAGGGGCTGACGGTGCCAGAGCCCCAGGGAGCTGGAATTCTTGGCCCCCAGCTCTGGTCTCTGCCCTGAGCGGCTGTGTGTGTCTCACACGCAGTCCCTCCCTCTGCGATGTGCCTGCCTCGCGCCAGCACCAAAGGGGGCTAAATCCTCGGAGAGGCTGTTTTCCTACGGCTTCTCCTTTCAAAGCTGCCCAAAGAACACGCTTCCCCAATGTTCTTCTTTACATTTTGCCTACATATTTTTACAGCCAAACAGTGCTTTCAAAGACTTCCTTTTTTCATCTCCTAATTAATTTTTATCTTCCCAGACGGAGGGAGGACAGCACAGGAGACGCTGTTTGTGATGTCTGCTGCTCCCCGACAACTCTTCAAATGCAATTTCCTTTGGAATGCCGGGGCGCCTTGAGCCGCCCCGTCTCCCAGGCTGCAGGGTGGGCACGGGGCTCTGGCGCACCCCCTCCCCTTCGGTGGGGGGGGGGGGGGGGCGGCGGCGCTCTGTAGGAGCACACGAAGTTCCCCTGCCCTGCACCCCAGGATGTTCAGGGAGCCACCTGCTCAGTTCCTGCCCTTAACACGTCTCCTGCACCTGCTCTACTTGGCTTCTGCCTCTTTTTTTTTCCAAACTCTAATTCAGCGACAGCGTCCGCTCAACGTGTATCGCTTGAACAACGACGCGGGATGCAGTGGGACCGTGTGGACTGGGGATACGCACTGGCTGCAGCTCTGCTCTTCCCCAACCGAATCCCAGACCGTGGCTGACTCCTTAGAGAAGCCGCATGCACACAGCGACAGAGAGCACGGCCCCTGGTGCCAGACCGCAGGGGTTCAAATCCCGGCTCTACATTTCATTAGCTGTTGATCTTAGGCAAGTCCGTGTGAACTCAGGCCACTTTTGAGCCTGCTTTCCTCAGGGGTAGAATGGGAGATGATCACAATGGTCTCTACCTTCCAGAGTTGTGAGGAGGACACACACGGATACAGGCCAAGTGCATGGAATGTTGCCCGGCACCCAGTGAGTGCTTGATAAATGTTACTATTATCGTCGACCTTGCCAATGTCTCCTAGGCTCCCTGTGTCTACTCCTGAAGCTGATCCCCATCCGACCCTAGCGCCATATTCACTCATGGGCAGGGGAGAGGGGGAGGAAGCAAGCTTGTCCGGGAAACTTCTGGGTGGGTGTTGGCTTCTACCTCATCATCCGAGGCAGGGTTAGGGTCCCCATGGTCAAGCTCCTCTTGGCCTGGAAAGCATTCCCACTGCTGTTGCCAGAGAAAAGGGAGCCTGGGCAGGAAGAGCTGCGCTTGGATTAAAGCAGGAGGCAATGTAGGGGCGCCAGGGTGGCTCAGTCGGTTGAGCGTCCGACTTCGGCTCGGTCATGATCTCGCGGTTCGTGGGTTCGAGCCCCGCGTCGGGCTCTGGGCTGACGGCTCAGAGCCCGGAGCCTGCTTTGGATTCTGGGTCTCCCTCTCTCCCTGCACCTCCCTGTCTTGCACTCTGTCTCTCTCTCTCTCTCTCTCTTTCAAAAATAAACATTAAAAAAAAAAGCAGGAGGCAACGTAGCCAGACATCCAGAGGAATTAATTGGTGATCAGGAGAGCAGGAAAGTGGAGTTGGTCCCGCAGGAGATGCGAGTTGCTGTTTCTGGCCGGCGGCCCTTGTGAGCCTGGGCCCTCGTGCCCCAGCATCCCAGCTGGGTGACAGCATCTGTGTCCCTCCCCCGCCCTCCTCGCTGCACTGTTTGCAGGGAAGGTGCGTGAGGGCGGAGCAGGCTGCCGGGGGTGCTGCTTGATGCTGAGGACAGAGGCTCGGCGGGGAGCTGGAACTAGGCTCTTGGAAGCCAATCTGAGCATCTTAGCGTGGTGGGAGGCAAGGGCATCCAATCAGCGGCAATGAGCCTGCACCGGCCTTATTTATGCCGCTTCCCTTTGATCGGGAGCCCTGCTTAGAGATGGGCTCATGTGTAATGCATGAGAGATGCTTTGGCACAGTCAAAGGGCTGGGCCACAGCCTGGGGACTGGCACGAGCAAGCACACTCACACCAGCACACACACACACACACACACACACACACACACACACGCGTATGTGTGAACCATCACACGCACATGCAGACACACGCATGCAGGGGCTATGAGGCACACACACGCAGGGGCTATGAGGCACACACACACGCACGGACCATGACATACACTCGCTGACACACGCACGCAGACACACATGCGTGCAGGGGCCATTATGCACACATACAAGCTATGACACACATACACGCGTGGGCTGACACAGAGGTCCACCCCCCCCATGCTCACATTTGTCTAGACACACCCACGGGGACATGTAAGCAGACACGCACACACATAATCTCCATGCACACACACGTAGACATTCTGGCATATACACCTGTGTACACATCCACATGCCCAGACCACAGAAATACACGCACGCATACGCTCGCCCGTACGCCCACAGATATATGCAAACGCTTATGTCCGAGCACCAAGATGCACATAGACCTGCACAGGCAGACTTTGTACACGGGCACCTGTGTGCACCCATACGTGCCTAAATGCACGTTTATGTGTACCATATACTATGATACACACACGCAGGCACACACATGCTCATATACTGCCCACACTCATGAACACCTACACGGGGTCCCAGAGAGCCCCCAGCATGCCTGCGACACTTTTATATGCTCCTCGCACCAGATGCATGATAGTGACCTCTCAGGAAGGCCACATTTGCCACTTCTTGGTGGCAGCAGCGATGTTCACAAGGGGAGCCTTTTCCTCTCTTTCCTCTTCACTAAACATCTGCTGTCCCTCAAGGAGGGACACAGGGGAGGCCAGGGTAGGGGCCGGTGCTGGTGGGGTTCCAGGAGGTAGAGGCTTTCCCTCCCCGCCCTCTCCTTCCTTCCTCTCTCCTCCCTCAGGCCCCTCTGGAGGCTCAACTCATCCCTCAGAGGCTTAGCGTGGAAGGACCCAAGAGCTGGGGGGATGGGGAACCAGGGCCCAGGGTTCCAGACTGATTGAGAGCACGGGACTAATAAATAAATGGATGGATGCCTAGACCTACAGTCCCCGAGTTCCCAAATCCTAACCATTTCTGAGAAACCCTTAGAGTAGTGGTTCTCCAAGTGTGGTCCCTGGACCACCACCAGTGGCACCTGGGAATGCCTTACACATGCACATTCGTGGCCCTGCCCTAGACCTACAAAACCAGAAACTCCAAGGGCGGGGCCCAGGAATCTGGGTTTTCCCCAAGCCTTCCAGGTGATTTGGATGCATATTCCAGTCTAAGAACAAATGGCCTGGAACATGGGCTTTGGAGGAAGGCAGACCTGGGTCCATCAGCTCTGAGTTCTTGAACAACCTGCTTAATCACTCTGAGCCTCAGTTTCCACACGTGCAAAGTGGAAGTAGTTGTGGTTCCCACCTCACAGGCCTTGTTCTGATGATTCAGTGAAGCCAAGCCGCTAGTGTGGCCCACTGTGAGCTCTCGGCGGTGGCCGCTGTTGTTTTTACTTTAATTTCCAGAAGAACATTTACTGGTTCTCAGGGTCAGTCAGTCTCCTCCACCATAGCTACTCTGGTAGGAGGTGGAAACCCTGGGGGAACTGAGCCAACACCCTACAGGAGGAGCAGGGAGACCATGGCTGGATGCCCCTCAGGACAGTGACCGTAGCAGGTGGCAGGGGTTGTATCCGGACACCGGCATTCCAAGAGTGTAATACACTAAGAAATGTTTATGGACACCTGTTCCAGTTTTAACCTCCTCCCTTCCTTGGAGGACGTGCCCCCAGCCACGCTCTCCGTGGTGGAGAGCTCACCTCCAAGTGCAGGGCAGCCTCTTGGAAGATGGAGGTCATGAAGACCCTAAGCCAGGCGCAGGGAGCCCACTGCCCCGGCCCCCGTTTGGGTGTCCGGGCCACGCTTCTCCTTCCCCTTTTCCAGTCTCATCCTCCCACCTGTGACGATTTAAGAGAACAGCACATTTACCCTGCCCGTCCCAGGGGTGACAACGTGTAGGCTCTGTGCCGGGACCAACTCAGGTGGCCACGTCATCAAAGCTCCCTGAAACCAGCCGGTCTCAAACAGGCCGGGCCTGAGCCCCCGGGGGTTCCTGGCCCATGGATTCTGTGCAGTTAGGGAAGGACAGTGAAGGGCATGGGAGGGTCAGCTTGTGGTGCTGCAAGGGAGGGGGAGGGTCTCACCTTGAAGAAGGTCATGGTGGCCCCGTCTTTGACAGCCCCATACTCGATTTTGGTTTGCTTGGCCAGGTCATCAGCAGAGTCGATGGGAGATTCCATGCGCTCCACGGTCAGAAAGGCGGCCAGGTTGGCCGTATAGGAGGAGATGATGATGAGCGTGAAGAACCACCAGATGCCGCCGATGATGCGCGTGGACAGGGCTTTGGGCATCAGTTCCGACCCTGGGAGAATGGAGAGGGCAGGCGGTCCCTGACAATGTCTAGGGCTGCTCAAGTCCTCTGGGGCCCAGACTCCACTGATAATCCTCCAGTAAGAGCTGAGCAGCAGTTCTCAGTGTGGTCCCTAGACCAGCAGCCTCAGCATCACCCGGGAGCTGGTTAGACGGGCACGTCCCCGGGCCCCTTCCCAGGACCTAGTGAATCAGTCATTGAGGGGTGGGGTGCCGCAGTCTGGGTCTGGTGAGCCCTCTAGGGGATCCTGGGGCAGGCTAAAATTTAAGAACCACTGTTCTAGAACAACACGCACACGCACACCATTTCACAGGCTTGTCAGCCCCCTGGGGTCCCAGGTTCCAAGTAGAAAGCCCTGGGTTCCTGAGTGAATCATGCTCCTAACTCTGTGTGATTATGCCAGACGCTTTCCCCCTCTGGAACACTGCAAAGCACGGAGAATCGTCCTTCCTCTGTCCCAGCCTCGCACAAATAGCGCGATAGAACTGGAGGAGAAAGTGCGTTGGAAATACAAGCGGTACACAAACACAGGATTGCTGGGTGGTGCTTCGCAGGAGGAGAAAATCAACATTTTTTGAAGCTTTTTTGCCGAAATAGATCACTCTTCCTCCCTGACCTTGGGTGCGGAGCACAATTTAGATGAAACCTTCTAACTGAAGTAATTAACGAGGCGGCTTTCAAGAGATTTAAATAGCAAGTGACTCCTGAACTTCCCAGAATGTTTGGACCTGCAATCTGAAAAGTGTCTGCTTTGATATGGATGATTTTTTTTTTTCTCAAAGAAATCACTCAAAGGAGAGTTTTTCAAATACATAACTATTTTTCTCCCTCCTAATCAAAACCTCGTGGGGAATACATCAGGGGCCCATGCTTTGAATAGCAGCTGGAGAGAAGCTATTACTGCATTGAGGGGCTTTCCAGGTCTTTCCCAACTGTCACTGAGAAAAGATAACGATGGACAAAGAAGCAAGGTGAGGCTTCAGGGTACTCATTAATAGTGAGGACTGAAAGAGACACTTCCGTCAAAAGCCGCCTGTCGCTTCCCAGCTCTGGAGACCACTGGGAGCTCTGAGGCTCCCTTCCCCACCCGGCCACACCCAGCCTCATCAGATAGCTCCCAGCTATGGCCAGGGCTGCCCCCCCAAGAGGGAGCTGCTGGACCCCTACCCGGGCCCCTGACTGGCCTCTGTCGTGGCTGGGAGATCGTTCGAGTCGGGGGCAGATTTCTCTCTCCTCTTCTTCCATTCTAGTGCCCAGCACAGGGCTTGGCACGTAGCGGTCACTCAGGACACGCTGGGATGATACCATTCATTTGGCATTCGCTGATCGAGGTCTACTGAGGACCAGGGTTTGTGGTGGGCCTCGCGAGCACACACAGGTGAGTGAGGAACAGAGAATTCTTGCCCCTGGGATCTCCTTCCCTTCCTTGCCCCCTTGTCACCCACCTTCCCACAGTGGGACCCTAACATAGGCAGAGACTTTGGTTCCACACTCCCCCCCAACACCTCATTCCCTGAATTAAGAGGCTTCAGATGTGTGACTCGACAGGCAGAAGCAAGGAGCATGTGGCTCCTGGCCAGCAAGGCTGGCTCGCAGGGCGGCGGTGGTGGGGTCCTCCCCGGGAGTGTTTCCTGCCTGGGGGCTCCTCTCCTTGCACGCGCGCTTCAGCCCGTGGCGTGTCTGCACCACGCTCCTTGCAGCCCGTGCAGGTACTCTGCTTTGTGAGACGTCTGAGCAGCTGCTGATCTGGCCAAAGGGGGGGCCACCAGGCTGGCGACAGGTGCGGTACACCAGCCCCCCCCCCCAACTCTAGAACACGAAAGAAAACGGTATCCTTCCGTGCATACCGTCCCTGACGCGCTCAGGCTAATGTCCCCACCTCAGCCAGGACCCTTCCGGTTCCCAGGCTCCCCAGGGCTGGGTGGTCACCAAGTCCTGTCCCTGCGACATCCTGAAGTTCTCTTGGTGCATTTTTGTGCTCCACGCCCACGGCCACGACTCCAGTTCAGGTCTCATGCTTTCATTCCTGCAGTGACCTCCCGCCCTGCCTCCCTGCCTCCAGTCTGGCCCATTCTCAGCTCAGCTTTGCTCAGCCAGAGTCTAAGGTGGCGAGGGCATCGGTGGGGCTGGCCCCCAGAAGCAGGATGCTGTTATGTCCACTGCAGCTAGAGCAGGAGAGGCTAGGGATGAGCCCTGCACGCCACGGGTGGGCTGGCTTATCTGCTTTCGCCTCAGGCCCTGAGCCAGTTCAGCCAGGGACCCGAGACAAGGGTACACACCTGACTATTCAGGTGTCTCCAACCTGCTGGCAACTTAGCAGGTCTGAGGCTGCCCTGGAAGGTGGGCAGGCTCTGCGGACTCAGGAGAGGAGGTACCCCCTCCTGGAGTGGAGGCCCCTGGGGAGAGGCCACATACCTTGCTGCATCAAGGACCCCATGCCGAACCAGAAGCTGTTGAGCAGAGTGAAGTTGTTTTCCACCACCTCGGAGCCAGGGTTGCAGGGATGTGCATCGTACCACTCGTAAGGGCTGAACCTGCAGCAGGGAGAGGGGAGCGCTGGGGCGGAGCTGTGGGGAGCCGGCAGCGGGGGAAGGGGCATCGGTGCCACCACGGGGGGGGGGGGGCTGCTTGCTTAGCAAACGCGGCTGTGCTGCCCCTTTAACACCGATCGACTTAGTGTTCTGCCGGGGAGGCAGGGAATGGGAACTCAGGGCCATTTTGCCTCTCGTTCTTTATTGTTAGTGCCCTTTTCTGGCTGTAAAAGTAATTCAGCAGTATCTCTTAAAATTAGAAGTGCACGTGCCCTTCAACCTAGCAATTCTGCGACTCGTTATCCAGCCTAGAAAAAACGCCCGTACACGAGCATAAAGAGGGTGTTTATCAAAGCATTGTTTGTAATAGCAAAAACTGGAAACAGCCTAAACGTCCTTCAACAGAAAAATGATTAAGTAAACTATGTCAGAACCATACTCTGCAATGTCACACAGCTGATGGGAGAGAATGAGATGTCTAGATGTCCCGACAGGGAGAGTCCTTCCACACATGCTGTTGGGTTAAAAAAAAAAAAAAAAGATGATAAAAATACAAACAATATGATCACATTTATATAAATAGATTCCTAAAGACACAGCCCTACACCTCTTCACATACATGTGTATACAAACCCATTGGAAGAGTCTGGAAAGATTCCTGTCTAAAAATATCAGTGTTGCCCTCTGGGGAGGGGGTCAGAATGGTGGCAGGAATTTCAGGCAAGCCTGTTGCTTTATATGGATTAAATTAATTTTTAAAAATAACAATTGGCTTTTCTTTTTTTTAATATTTTAATGCTTATTTATTTATTTTTAATTTTTTAATATTTATTTATTTTTGAGAGAGAGAGAGAGAGAGAGAGGTGAGTGGGAGAGGGGCAGAGAGGGAGACAGACACAGAATCTGAAACAGGCTCCAGGCTCTAAGCTGTCAGCACAGAGCCTGACGCGGGGCTCGAACCCATGAACCGTGAGATCATGACCCGAGCCGAAGTCGGACGCGGAACCGACTGAGCCACTCAGGTGCCCCAAGAATCGGCTTTTCAATTACTTACATACTTAAAATGGAAAAAAAAAAAAAAGAAGCAAAACATGCTCTTCATAAAATATTCAAACGGTCTAGAAGAATACAGTGAAAAAGTGAAAAGTACTGGAGGGTTCCCACCCCCGGAGAGAACAATGTGTTACATAAGTGTTCAGATTTTTTTCGCTCTGAATCTACAAATACCTGTATGACAGGAAAAAAAATTGTTAACTTAAAGCCCCCCACTGCCTTCTAAGGAAGAGAAGTCCTGATTACGGAGGGATCTTTGTTTATCGCAAAAGGGTTGCAGTTGGAGGGATCTTTGTTTATGGCAAAAGTGTTGCAGTTGAGGAAGTGTAAAGCCGGAGGAGGCTAAGTCCTGAGGGGAGACTGAGAGCCCGTGGAGACGGTCCCCAAGAGGCTGGCATGGCTGGCGTGGCTGGCGTGGCTGGCGTGGCTGGTGTGGGGTAGGATGCTGAGACGAGAGACCCAGAAGGAGAGACGTATCCAGGGGAATTTTGTTTTGTTTTTTAATGTACGATACGCTTTAAGCATGCTGTTGTGACTTTTTCAGCCCCCTCTTTACAAGCTTTAATGAATTATACATTGATCGCCAAAGCTCGCGTGAGAAGAATTTTGTCCTCACAAGGTGGGAAGATCCTACCCGCGTGAAATTTTAAAGGGAGGCTTCCAACCAAGACGGGGATATTCAAAGGCAGTGGCCACAAACTGGCTAGGGGCTCTAGAAATCCAGAAGGAAGAGAATGAAGCCCGAGGCGAGTGGAGGCGGAGGCTGCTGTGGGAAGGTTCTGGGGAAGAGACCTCTGGAGAGCCGCGCATTCAGCGGTCCTCAGATCTCCCCGTGAAGTCTGGGGAGAGGGGTTCCCACGGGACTGCCGGGGGAGCCCAGCAGGCGGCTCTGTAACGAGGTGGACAACCGCCTGGGTCCATGTGTGTGTGGCTGAGGTGTGCCTCATGGATGCACGCAGGAGGGCAAGTCCCTGCTGCATGGCATTGGCCTGCGTGCCCAGACACAGCCAGGTGTAAGGACCCTGGGCCAACAGGGCTTCCCTGGACCAGATGGGCCCGGCTCCACCTTGGGTCCTATCCGAGACGGGCGACAGGATCTTAACAGGGAGAAGCCACCGGGCCTGGGCTGTTGCAGGGCTGGGTGCTGAGCGGGGGAGCAGGCCGACCGAGGAGGCACTGCCCAGGCGGGCCCAGGTGCAGGCGAGGGGAGAAGTCTGATTTGTGAACGAAGGTAGAAATTTCTAGAAATGTCGAGGACTATACCGGACTCAACTTTCTGATTTTTTTTTTTAAGTTTGTATTTATTTATTTTTGAGGGAGAGAGAGTGAGAAGGGCAGAGAGAGAGGGAGAGTGAGAGAGAAAACCCCAAGCAGGCTCCGCACCATCAGCACGGAGCCCGACCCAGGGCTCGAGCCAACCAACCGCGAGATCACGACCTGAGTCGAAACCAAGAGTCGGACACTTAACCGACGGAGCCACCCAGGCGCCCCTCAACCTTCTAGTTTCTGAACTGAAACAGTGTTTGTGGTTGGAGAGAGACCTAGGATTTCTGAGACCTGGAAGTGGGCCAAAAAGTGGCAGGTCCCGAAAGAACTTTCACCGAGGGCAAGGACAGCCTCACCTCTGAACACACTGGGAGGTGGGGTGGGAGATAAAGATGATTTCTGACGAGACCCCACCAGTCCTGTGTGCCTACATACACGGTACCTGTGATACTTTTACCCTCTTTTTTTTTTTTTTTTTTTTTTTTAATTTTTTTTTCAACGTTTATTTATTTTTGGGACAGAGAGAGACAGAGCATGAACGGGCGAGGGGCAGAGAGAGAGGGAGACACAGAATCGGAAACAGGCTCCAGGCTCTGAGCCATCAGCCCAGCGCCCGACGCGGGGCTCGAACTCACAGACCGCGAGATCGTGACCTGGCTGAAGTCGGACGCTTAACCGACTGCGCCACCCAGGCGCCCCTGTGATACTTTTTAAACACACAAAAAAATCATACCATAGTACTCCCTAAAATTTGGATTTTCCACTGAATAAGTTACCAGCCTCTTTCCAGATCCGTTCTTCCGCATCTGCCTAGCTCCCTGTAATGACTTCATAGGTGCTTTTCACCACCCCGCTGCTGACGAGTGCCGGCAGTCCTGTCCTCTGTGAGAATGCACACTCCCTCTTTTCCTGTCCTTCTACCTCTCCAGGCATAAAGCAGAACATTGTGGTGGCGGAAGAAGGCCTTGGTTAATGCCTCGACTCCTGGTGCCTGACAGACACAGGCCAGGCCACTTTACAAGACGGACGGTCGCGCGACACAGCAGAGCGGCCCTGAAGTGGGCCTGGGGACCTGCCCACACTTCACGGACCCCACCTCTGGGGCAGCTGTGTCCAGCTCTCCAGCAGCCGACGTGGAGCGGTCTAAAGGACACATGGGAGGGGGGACAGAGGGCCACCTCTAGCCTATGGATGTGCTGGGCTTGACCCTGACAGTGTTGTAAAAAAAATCAAGTTAGCGGCTACCTATAGAAGTCATGAGCTGTCCCTTCAAGAATCTACATGTGTCTCTAAAAACCATGAACTCTGCCCTTCTGGGCCCGCATTCCTGCCCAGTGCCGTCTGCTGGAGCCCAGAGAGGCTGTCCTCCCCAGGGGAGCGTCCTCCAGTCTGCTTCCGTCTCTCCCCCTCCCTGCTTCCCTCCCTCTCGCTTCCTGTCCAGCCCCACGGGCACCTGTGTTTGCCACCCGACTCCGAACTGACAGGCCTCGCTCTGGGACCCAACTCTGCAAGAAAAAGCTTTCTGACCTTAGGCACCGACTCAGCCGCTCTGAACCTCGTTGGCTACTTCTGCAAAGTGGGGGGAATTATACCCACTTCCCTAGACGTTTCTAAGGATCAGACGGGAAGGGTGTAACCTGTGTGTTACCTAACGCGCCAACTGTACTATGACCCTGTTCGCGGCTCTGTGACCAGGTCCCTTGCCCCTCTCCTGTCCTGTCATTCCAGCAGCTGCACAAATCCCATCTCTTCCAGAAAGTCTCCCCAGCCTAACCTTGGCAAGGGGGCCCCCTTTCTTCTTCGCCGGGAGGCAGGAGGCGAAAAGCAGGCTGAAAGGCCAGGGGCTGGAGGGGGACTGGCCGCACACGGAATGGGCGGACGGAACGCCAGAGAAACTGGCCCTGTTTTGCAGGGGGTGGGGAGCCGAGAGTGGGCTGGAGCTGCTAAAATTATAGTAAGAGCTCTGGAGAGTGGCTCCTGCTTTCAAAGGCTTGTTAGGCCATTAGAGAAAGAGGCGTGATAAAGGCCTCTCCGTGGCAGGCGGGCTGGGCAGAGCAGGCAGGCGGCACCGGCCAGCTGGCAGCCCAGGGCTTCCGAGGCAGGCAGATTTCATCCCTCACATCCTTCCCTTTGGTCTCTCTCTGTGCGGGAGGAGGGAGCGAAAGGGAGCGGGGTGGGGGGAAGGCTTTCAAAGAAGACTCCGGAGGGGGAAGAAAAAAAAAGGCCAAAACACCAAGTCCTTGGATCTCAAATTGCCTCTCTAGAGAAGCCCCTCTTCGCACCTCGTTAGGATTTAGAGAAAAAGGGAACCAGGGCAGGGGCTGGGGCCGGAGCCTGGAAGGAGGGGGCAGAGGGCCCAGGGCCCGGGAGCTGCCACCTTGGGGCAGGGGCAAAGGACAAACGTCCAGGTGGTCAGAGATGTGGGTCACACATAAAGTGCCGGGTGACCAGAGTTCAGATGCCCGATGTGTCACTTATTGCCAGGATGGCCTTGGCAAACATGGGACCTCTGTGAGCCTCAGACGTCTCCCCTTCATGGCGGACTGAGAGAATCACTTAAGACAATGGGTCTAAGTTCCAGAGCACAGTGCTTGGCAGATGCCAGGTGCTCAGTAAACACCAAGCTGAACCCGCCCCCTAGTGACCTCCTCCCACCAACCACCATGGACCATCCAGTGCACCTGAGTCTGTCGTACTTGGGTGCCTGGCCCAGGTGAGCAGCTCTGGGTGATGGCTTAACCGGCTCCCAGGGCCTGGGATACAACAGTTGCCTCCCAGTCGTGGACACAGACTAGAGTAAGGCCTGGGGGAGTCACGCCCAGGGGGCTATGGAATGTTGCTTGAAGGATGTAAAGGGATCTGAGCCTCGGTAAGGGACACAGGGACAGGCAGCACAGTGGCCTTAAACGTGGGCCTTCTGTGTGAAGGACTGAGGATGTAGGGACCAGTCTGGCTCCCTAAAATCCCAACCTTGGGCCAGAGCCCTGGCCAAGGCATTACCCTTACCTGGCAATGACAAAGAGGACACAGCTGACACCCAGGTAGGCGAGCAGCACGTACATCCAGATGTCTGGGGACAGCGGGTTGAGGAAGGAGAAGACACTAGGGTTGGTGCCATTGGGTTTTCGATACAGGATGCTCACACCGAGTGTCATGAAGGGCTTGGAGAAGTCGATGGCCTTCTCGCGGACATGGGTGATGGTCAGGGGGGCCACGGCCAGATCTGCCTTCTGCAGTGAGAGAGATATGCACAGACAGACGTAAGAGCAAAGCCTCAGACTAGCAGGGGACAGACACCTCTTCCTGGAGGAGGGAGGGTAAGGGAGCGGAATGGAGCCCGTCGTCTGTGCCTTGGGTCACTTGCGCACTCTTCAGTTTCAACTTTTACTAACCTTTGTCCTGCGCCAGGCCATGCCCAGCATGCTGGGGAGACCACGATGAATTAGACTTGACCCCCGTTCTCCAAGAGCTCTTGGCCTCCAGGAAGAGGACAGCAGTATCGACACGCAGAGAATGGAACCCTATTAAGGCTGTAACCCATGGGGGTTCATTCTCAAAATGGGGTTTTGTCAAATAAATATAGTTCAGCAATACACAAACCTTCAAAAATAGCTCCTGCTCTTTCTCTGTGACTTTCAAACATCATGAATCCACAACCAACCTTATTTGAATCTCTTTTCCTCTCCTCTCCACATCTTGACTGCTTCGCTCTGTTCTGGATATTCTGTACATCCTAACAGCCCCCCAAAACCAGTTGGGCAAAAATAATACCCTCTTTGGAAGGAGAGATAAGTCCAGAGCCCTCTTCCACAGGGGAGGGGAGGGAAGAGAGACAGAGAGAGACAGAGCATGAACGGGGGAGGGGCAGAGAGAGAGGGAGACACAGAATCGGAAACAGGCTCCAGGCTCTGAGCCGTCAGCCCAGAGCCCGACGCGGGGCTCGAACCCACGGACCGCGAGATCGTGACCTGGCTGAAGTCGGACGCTCAACCGACTGCGCCACCCAGGCGCCCCGCTCACCACAATTTTAATGAGGGTAATAATTACAGGTCTGTCTCTTCGGTCTGAGCTTTTCCTGATTAAAACTCTATAATCCCTCATTCTCCCGCCTTTCCAGCCTCCACCCCACTGCTCTCCTGCTACATGAGACCCCATGTAACTGCTTCCTGATGACCACATTCCCTTTTTCACCTCCCCGATTTGCACACATTGTGCCCTATTGAGAATGCCCTCTCCCTGCTGTCTCTTACCACCTACGATTTTTCTTTGCCCAGGCTACCTCCTCCAAGAAGCCCTCCCTGATAGCCTCCAATTCTAAACTCCCATGAAGCTTGCTCTGCCCCACGGTAAGGTCCTAACCTGCTGAGGTTGAATGCAGGATGTGTGGCCATGTGACTTTTTGTCTTATCTGCCTATTTACCAGTGAGTTCCTAAGTGCAGTTGGGACTGTAGCTGATGTACTGCTTTGTTTGTCCATTCCCAAGCCCCATCTCAGCCTCTAGAATATTTGTTAGTTAATAGCGTTTTCCTCTGGGAGGGCTCCTGTGGCTATTCACATATCAGAATGTGAATCAAGCTATCACTTCCCTATCTCAGGTGTGGGCAGAACAGAGAGGGAGCTCGGGTCCTAAAGACCAGTACTAAAGACCTTTTTGCAAAGGCGGGGTGGCTGCTTCTGAGATCTCTTTCCAAGGCAATGTGTCTAGGCAGCCACCCATTGGCGTGGCCCAGCTTCATTCATTCATTCATTCATGCGCTCATTCATTCGTTTTATGAGCTCCGCCAAGCACTAGGGATGCAGAGCTCAGCCAAACAGACATGGTTTCTGGGCTTACAATCTGGTGGGGGAGATGGACATTATACAAATTGTTTCCTAAATGGTAACTGTTAACACTAACTCTGACTTCACCAATCCTAGAACAGGAACCAACAACCAAGTTGAAATCAGATTCAAGGAAGGGAAGGCTAATCTGGGTAGAACCCCAGCTCCTAAAAGACTCTGCAGGTACTCCGGGCTGGGGGCGGAGGGCGCTGACGAACACACAACCCTGACGTTGCAACCCCCATGATTTTCCTTTCAGCGGCAGCCCCCTCAGCCGATTATTGACATTGGGAGCCCAAGGGTTCAGCGAACCTTGGAACCTGGGACAGACAGGGAGGAGGAGCCTAATACAAAGGACGTTTCATACTGGGACCTTCCTTTTGTAAATGTCTGAACGCGTGAGTCGGAACTTGCCTAGCTTGGAAGGCAGAAGAAGATGAAATGCTGAGTGGCTCCCTGGAGCCCTGTCAGTTCAGGGTGTGTACAAAGGAATGCGACGAAAGGAGAGAACTATCAGGGAAGGTGCAGAGTGAATAATATGTGTCTTCTCAAGACCTACTACGCTCCGGTCTGGGATGCAAGGCTGAGCCGGAGTCCCAGCTCCCGCCTTACGGAGCTTCCTGTCAAGTGAGCCCCTGCAGGGTGGGGCATGCTGGAAGGTTCCTTTTGGTGCTCGTTCTAGGATCCTGTATAATGTTGGCATGACAAGAGTGTAGTGGGCTTCTGATTCTAGAACTTGGCTTCCCCTGGCCCCAACCCTTCAAAGCACATTGCTTTGAGGGGCTCTGCTCTGACTCCAACATCATCGTCACTGCTCATTTGGAGCTGGCCTCTGGGAATGGCCTCTGAGGCTTGGAGTGGGTTCCTGGCAAGAACCTCAAAGTCGATGGTGCCAGTCTTCCTTTGGCTTTGATGGCAAGTTGGATGAAAGGGCTAGTGACTGGGGATCACGGAACCTTCAGGATCTTCCCACCAGCCTCCAGTCCTCCGGCTCTCGCATGCTGGGAGGCGGGCGTCCACGGCATTCTGTGCTTACGGCAGAGAGTCAGCTGGTCAACCTGTCCTTCCTCAAGGGGGTTTTGATGTGTGTTCTCCCTTGGGGCTTCAGGAAAGCTGGTGTTGCAGCCGGAAACACTACATCTCACCGTTGGTTACGATTTCGCTGCTAAAAGGCATTATTTTGTCCAGCTTCCCTTGAAAGAGGGGAACAGATGTCAAGCCTCTGCTGTTTCAGCTCATTACTCAGAACGAAAGGCCCAATCTTGGCAGGCTCTTCCCACTCGTGCCAGTTTTCTTTGAGGATGGTTGGTAAAATCGTGGGCTGTCGGAGCTGGATGAGAGACCTTCAGAAACCTCGATTCCAACCTCTTTCTAATGGAAGGAAACTGAGGCTGCAAGAAGGTCCAAGGGCCTTGCCCTCATATTCACAGCAATCATGCCCTTGGCCAAACCAAACCTGACTTGTCCATCACGCTCATTGGTCTTACGAGTGATCTGTTGGTCCCATCTGCCTGAGGACCTTTCCATACCTTTCCTATACCTCTAAAACGGGCCGGACAACCCTTCCTGGGCATTACGTCATCCCCATAAGCAGCTCTCCCTTACCAAGAATCTGTCAGGACGCACCTGGCTCCAGCCTCTCCTACTCTACGCCATACTTGTGCGCGGCCACTTGTCGCCATTTGCTCCACCGTGTGTCCAACGACCAGAACCGAAGGCAAGAACCACTTACCCAGCTACAGCTCCACAGTCTGGCCCTTAGCATCCCGCCCTCTTGGCTGCTGCTTGGATACTCGCCTCGTACCGGAAAGTGAAACCAGGGGAACCCCGCTCCGGGAACAGACTTGTGACCGTGGTCCCACCTCTGGCAACTTATTGCTGCTCAGCCTTCTCTTAAGCCAGGGGTCCTCCCCAGGGAAGGATCTGCCCCCCGAGCCCCAGCTTGCTCCATGTGTCCGGTATTCTGGTTGACACCTGCCTCCTCGCGTTCCCAAGTATGGTCTCCATCAGATTCCCCACCTTTGTGCTCAGCCTCTTGGTTGGGATCCCCCAGGATGTCTTGTTACTCAGACTGTGACCTGCCCAGTTAAAACAGTAATGACCACGGTCATTCATGGATGATTCCTATACACCAATCATGGCAAAGCATGCTACATATACTTTACTGCCATATATGACCCCCCCAGCAGCCTCCTCTGGCGGTAAATGTTATTACCACATTCCAGATGAGGGTACTATGGCTCAATCAGGCTAGGAGATTGCTTCGAGCTCTACTGGTCTGAGTGACAGGTGGTGTTTCCAGTACAGTAGAGAGCATAGCTGCCTTCCAAGGGGGTGAATGGCTGAGCCAGTACCTGGACCCCGTTCACCATGACCTCAAACCCCAATAACTTTACCACACTATCATGCAAGTCACGCGTAGGGGGTTGAATTGTGTGCGCCCTCCAAATACGTTCAGGTCCTTGTCCCTAGTACCTGGCAGTGTGACCTTACTTGGAGATAGGCTCTTCCCCCCCGCCCGCCCGCCCCCCCACTAAAATAGTGTTTTATTACTGCCACTGATATTAAACGGCATCAGATAAATTGCTGGGAGAGTGTCTGGGGCTGTGCAAAGAAAGGACATACTCTCACTTCCCCAGAGATCTGTTTCCGGCTCCTGCTGGGTGCCCCTAAATTCATCAGTGTGCCTAACAGCCATTCCCGAGCATGTGGCACTGGGGGCGCTAATTAGGAAATGGCTCCTGGCAGGAGCCTGTGTTTATCCAGACTCCGCATCACAGTAGTTCAGATGTCCCCAGCAACACTCCCCAAGTGGTGTAAAACTCTCAGAATACCACTGCTTACCTATCGGAATAGCCAGAAAAAAATATTGATGATACAAGTGCTGATGAGGATGTAAAGCAAGTGAATCCCACCCCCACCCCCCCGCCAGACTGTTGGCAGGAATGCAAAGTGGTTCATCCGCTTAGGTCACCAGCCATTAGAAAAACACAGAACTCAGGAACAGCTGAATGGAAGAGAGGCACAGGGCAAGGTAAGCGGGAAGGGGCACGAAGCTCCCACGTCCTCTCTCTCTCTCACCATGTGCCCCATATCTCCACCCATTCACCGACCTGGAAGCTCCGAAAACAGGGTCTTTGCAGAAGGAATCAACCCTTTGCAGAAGGGTTAGGGTGAGCTCTAAATCCAATGCCTGGTGTCCTTATAAGAGGAGGAGAGGACACACAGGGACACACAGAGGAGGCCCCGTGACAATGCAGGCAGAGACCGGGGTGATACAGCTTCCAGCCAAGGAATGCCAAGGATGGCCAGCCACACCGGAAGCCAGTGGGGAGGCGTGGGACACATTCTCCCTCAAAAGGGACCAATTCCGGGGCGCCTGGGTGGCTCAGTCGGTTAAGTGTCCGACTCTGACTCAGGTCATGATCTCGTGGTTCGTGGGTCTGAACCCTGCATCGGACTCTGTGCTGACAGCTCAGAGCCTGGAGCCTGCTTCAGATTCTGTGTCTCCTTCTCTCTCTGCCCCTCCCCTGCTCGCACTCTGTCTCTCTCTCTCTCTCTCCCTCTCAAAAATAATAAACATTTTTTAAAAACTAAAACAAAAAGGGACCAATTCCACCAACACCTTGACTTCCGATTTCTGGCTTCCAGAACTCAGAACAAATTTCTATTGTGGTCATTTGCTGTGACAGCCCTGGGTCACTCCTACACCTGCCACTTAGATCCTGGGCAGGATGCACGGAGCTCCTTCCAAACCTCCCCATTCAGATGAGCATTCCGCTATGGCTGGGCCTACCCTGCCCTGTCCTGAATGTGGGTTCCATTCCCAGAGACAAGAACTTGACTCTGGCTCCTGACCATATGCGGCTTGCACTGGGTCTCCCCAGGATACACATCACATCGGCTGGTGGGGGCTTCTCAATCCCATGGCTGCAGGAACCTGCAGATTCACCTCCACTTCCCTCCAGATGCTTCCACAGCCACCCAAGAACACCAGTCTCGCTCCTGCTACGCATGCAGGACTTTCCCCCAGGGCTTGGTCTGTTGGCTCCCCGCCTATGTGTGTGGTACCCATAGAATTCACCTTCCATTCTTTTCTCAAAGTGATGTTTCTCCATCTAGAATTTCCCCACTCCCAATCCTACTTAACGTATGTCAAGACTCCCCTCTGGCCCTTAGGATAAAAAAAATTCTTATCAGGGGTTCCTTAAGCCTTTCGTGGCCTAAGACAACTTTCTGTCCAAGAGAATCTTCTGCAACAGTGGGAAAGTTCTACATTTACATCGTCCAATATGGTAACCACTAGCCACACCACGTGGCTTGTGTAACTGAGGAACTGAATTTATACTTGTATTTAATTTTGAATTAAATAATTTTAAAAATGGATTTTAATTAACTTAAGTTTAAATTTAAATAACCCCAGTAGCTGGTGGCTACTGAGTTGGAAAGCATGGACCTGGCCCTCCCTGCCTCTCCGGCCTTTCCTTACCTCATGTCCCCTCGTTCGCTTTCTACTGGCTTCTTTCAACACCGGCCCCCCCCCCCCCCATGCATGCTCTCTCTCACCCCAGGACCTTTGCACCTGTGCGTTTTTCTACCTGGAACTTCTTTCTCCACAAGCTCTCTGTCTTGCTGGAGTCTACTTCTTCAGACCTCAACTCCAATATCACATCCACAAAATCCTCACATGACCTCAGGTCTCCCTGGTGACTCCTCTCATGGCATCAGGTGGGTTTTTTTTTTTGCTCCTAGCACTGATCACAGTTGGGTTTTAGAGGGACTGGGTGATTTCTCCCCTCCTGGACCATATAAGCTCATGGGAGCAGGGCTTGAGCCTCTGTCCTCGCACCACACTACGCCCCACGCCTAGCACAGCGCCTGGCTCAAAGCCCGCGCATGGCTGAGGTCGTGGGGCCGAATGATTGTGGATGTAGAGGAGAGACACCCAGCAAGCATGTCCGTAGCATCTGCTGGCGGCTCCCAAATTCCAAGCTGAAGAAAACACTGCTCCTGGAACAGCCCCGGACAGGAGCCTGACAACGAACAGCCTCAACAACCCAAAATTGGAATAGAGGGCAAACGGTGCTGGCAGATTCTTGAGTGTCGATGGATGGGTCAACCACTACACCTGTAATTCACATGCAGGCTTCCTGAGCCTGTGGCGGCCTCACCTCCTGCCCGTGGGGAACGAGGCCTATGTCTCTCCCTGGCCCGGGAGAACTGCTATCTCTGTCTCCTTCAGGAAGGAAGGGCGGGTCTTCCCTGTTTCAGAGCCACAGGCACCCCAGGACGGACACTGCTAGAGCTCCGTCTCCAACCACCGGTTCCTCTCCCCCCACCTCACAGGGCCCCGAAGGTGGCATCAGCCCAGACAGGCCCTGCCCTGCAAAGCCCGAGGAATTGGGGGCAGTGAGCCCCTCTCCCTCCACATGCCGCTAGGTCCCAGTGATGCGTTCCCATAGCCTCCCATGCGGCTCCCCGGTGCCCTTGGCACAACTAAATTCTTATTTGTGAGTCACCGTTTAACACCTCGCTCATTTGCAGGTACATAATCTCCAGGAGGGCAGGGACTGAACTGATGTATCCCCCACATTAGCACAAAGCCTGGCACTAAGAAGCTCAGGAAAGTTCTTTGGTAAGATGGAGCAATGAAGTACCCCCCAAGGGTCCTGACCAACCCTTACCCCAGCCTAACGGGCTGAGCTCTGGCCTCAGTTTCCCTAATCAGTACCCCCATTGTCCCTGAAGCCACACGACCCATGCCAGTCGGCCCGGACCCTGCTCCCTTGCCTGTCTTTTTCCAGAGTTAGGACTCTGCTCCCTGGACCCCGGTCCTTGATGGGCCCCTTACTTCTGGCCTATTCGTTGAAAGCCCTCACCTGTCCTCATGGCCGTCCTCAGGTAGGTCCTAGTGACTGTCTTTAGTTTCGCATCCCTCCCTAGTCATTGCCCGGGACTTCATCAGCACTGTGGCCACTAATAGCCTGGGAAAACCCAGATATATCTAAAGAGATGGGGACGGGTGCCATGTAGACATGACTGAGGGGTCACGTACCCATGCTTCACACACAGCCCTCCGGAGCTGCTGGGCGCCTGACAGTGAGAAATGAAGTCTGTGCCTTTCCCGGGCCTGCGAGAAGGGCCCGATTCCCACCTCCCACCAAAGGCTGTCCTGCGTCTGTCTTTTAGGACGACTCAGTAGGCGTTCCCCGCTTTGTGGCACACTGTGGGGGATGAACCACACCTGCATTCCCCCCTCTAAGAGAAGCCCCCTTCCCCATGCCCTGCACGACCCCAAGGGTGGAGAGGCTGGCATCCTCAGTGCGCCCACCCGCCCCCGCCCGCGGTAGGTACCCCACCCATGCCCTGGATAGCTCTTCCTCAGTATCTCTTCCTGACCCTCAGGCTCACTCAGGACCATCCCGCTGTGGATGCTGTTGCAGGGGCCTGACTGGTTCCCACGCCTGCTGTGCCAGACCCGGAAATGCATGGAAGTCCGGAGCCTGGGGATAAACCTGTTCCCCCTTCTCCCTTCACCCTGAGACATCCCTGGCAAGGCCTTCCTAGGGTGCCGACTCGGAGACTGGGCTCAGTGCGGAGCCCTCGTATGGCCTGTCCTGCTCCCGCTCCACTTCTGCCCCTCGCTCTCTCCCTGGCCCCCCTGCCCTGAACTAAGTAGTGGCCTCTAAGCCTCCGTCTCAGGCTGTGCTCTCCAGCAGCCAGGCTGAGACCGTGTTCCATAAGGTTTTGTGGAATGAAGGAAAGAGCAGGTGGCCCTCAGTAGGGGGTCAAGTATGTCCCTATCGCTCCCTCTGACCTTTGTTTCCTTCCAGTCCCCCCTCACCCTGGCCACCTGTGCCTTGACCACTCTTGCTTCTGGCTGTCTGGACACTGACCTCCTGCCAGGCTCTTTTCCAGGTCTTTCCCAGGTTGCTCTCTGCTGGCTGAGTCCTGGCAGCTAAGAGTCCTTCGGTTGAATCTCACTGTGGTCCGGGTCCTTTCTGCGTCCCTCGCCTGTTTCCCTGCTCGTTCTCAGGCAGATCCCGAGCTGCCCCAGAAGTCTTCAGTCATTGCTCTGGGCAACCCGGCCGCCCTGACAAGAGTCCACCTTGGCACTCTATCAGGAAATCCCCTGCCCTCAACTGCCCTGTCCCATCCAGGATTCCACCTGCCTCAGGTGAGCTCCCAGCATGCCTTGCGCTGGCCAGCCTGAAGGAGGCGGTGTGGCAGAGCCTTTCCTGGCCACACGAACAGGGGCCCGGGGCCCCTTCTGGCACTAAAGCACGTAAGCCAGAACTAAAATCCGGATTATTGGCTGGAAAGCAGGGGACACAGCGGGTGATGGGGTCACAGCCTTGCTTGACGCCTGACCGTCCGCTTGCACAGGATGGGAAGCTCAGTGGTTATGACGCCACAGCCACGTCTCTGGGGGAGGCGTGCAAGTCCGCGTGCTCATTCGCCGGCCCCTGTTCTGTGTGCCCAGCCCATGCCAGGCGCTCGGGCAGCAGCCCAGAGCAGTTCATCAGGCCCTCGCTGTCTGGAAGAAAGGTCGGGTGGGGGAAATGGGCACTTGCGGCTATGCCCTCCTCTTCGCTCTGCACTCAGCACTACAGGGGGGCACAGAGGCTGTCCGGGCAGTGCTCTTTCTTTCACGAGGGCAGAGACGACAGGCCGGGGCTACCCACGACTGCTCCTTGTCTCCATCTGGTTCTATCCCCCATCTTGGTCCAGCCCCATCCGTGAGCCGGGGAAATCTCCTTATCTGCTGTAGGGAGATGGAAGGACTTAGAGAGAAGAGAACTGACGGCTCCCTGTGGCCTGGAGGGCATTTACGCGTTCCCTCAAGGCCAGGCTCTGCTTCTTCTCTGCCCCACCCATCCCCTCCGATTCCAGGGCTGAGAAAGGCAGCCAGGACAGGATTTCTGGGTCTCTGAGAAGAGTTTGCAGGAAGTCAGGCCAGAAGCGTGCAGGAAGCCCACGCTGAGGGCTGACCGTGCACCCTCAGGAGATCTCCTTTGACCTCCCTGCCTGCCACTTGTGCCCCTGTGTCCATGCTTTTCCAGCAGCCTCTCTGCCTTTGGCCCCTGCCACCCGTGCTCCCCTGGTTCTCCTTCTTCCTCTCTGGCAGCTCGGGCATCTTTTTTTTTTTTTTTTTATAAATATTTATTTGTTTTTGGGAGACAGAGAGACAGAGTGCAAGCAGGGGAGGGGCAGAGAGAGAGGGAGACACAGAATCTGAAACAGACTCCAGGCTCCGAGCTGTCAGCACAGAGCCTGATGCGGGGCTCGAACCCACAAACCGTGAGGTCATGACCTGAGCCGAAGTCGGACGCTTAACCGACTGAGCCACCCGGGCACCCCAGCTCCGGGGTCTTAGAGAGTCCTCTTTTTCCTCTCTCCTTACACTTCCATGCTGTTTAGGTCCTGCCCAGGTTGCCATCTCTCCTCTGCCCAGCGGTCCCGCCTCTGACTGTCTCCTGAGGTTCCCCCTCACCCCCCGAGGCTGTGCTGATGACCCCCAAAACTTAGCCTCCCGCCTTGTTCTGTCCTCTGAGGGCCCAGCCATCTGGCCAGCCACCTGCTGGGACCCCAACCCCAGAATAATCTCTGTACCTCCCGCAGTCCTCTATTTTGCCAAGAGGCTCTTCACTTAGGGAAGACATTGCCACCTTCCCAGCTAGAAATTCACACCCCGTCCTGGTGCAGAACTCCTCCCTGTCCCTCACCTCCTTCACCCAACCATCCGCCAATCTTCTCGATGCTACCTCCTCATCTCCATCCTGTGCCACCCACCTCCCTCCTTTTCCATGCTTGCCTTCACCCAGGTCGCAGTCACAGCCTCCAGTACCAATCTCACGTGACCCCCTCACTCTACCTCTTCCAGCCGTGCCCTGTAGCTCTCAGGATGGAAATCAAATCCCTCCGTTTAGCACTCAAGACTCTTCAAGACTCGTCTCTTGCCCCCTTCTCCAGCAGCAGCCTCTCTTCTCGGATTCAGACTCTCCGCACTCTGAGAGCTCTGTTTCCAGTCTCCAGCACGATCCTGGACACCGGGTGCCGGGACAGAAGCTCTGGGTGGCAGGAAAGGCCAATGCCCCAAGTGAAGTAAGGGGCTGATGCCTTCGTGTGGGCCTCAGTTCCGCGTGAGTCTAATCGGTGTGTGAGTCAGTTTCCTGAGGCTATTTGGATCCAGAGGCTATCAGATCCGGGATCACTGTGGCCCACCAGGATGACCACAGCTGAGGGGCAGGCCCCTGCCACCACCATCATGTTCTTCCATGTGCACACTTTAGACAGCAGGCCTGTCCCCGTAGGAACGCTGACGAGCAGGACAGCTCCCAGCTGCTGCCCCATTTACGGAGCGCCGGTCACTCTGCTAAGCAACTTTGGGCTGTATCTCATTAAATCCTCCTACAGACTCGGGGAGAAAAGGCTTTTTTTTTTTTTTTTTTTTTTTTTATTATTCCCATTTTACAGATGTGGAAACGGAGGCCAGAGACGTTGAATATGTGCTAGACTCGGAATCTGAAGTCACCTCTCTCGGATTCCAGAGTCATTAAAACACCCGGGAGCAATTTAAGGCATAGACGGGAGCAGAAGACCTTCAAGAAAGAGGAAATGACAGACAGCGGGCAGTGAAACTGGAGAGAGCGACGGTCTGGGAGAGCTGGGGTGATGGATGGAGAAATCAGGCTGTGTCCTATCCTGTCTGTTGCTGGCCCTGGGGGAGGGGGCAGGGCTGGGGGAGGGGAGCATGTCAGCAGGAGGGGGTCGCACCCCACACATGCCATCTTCCCCCATAACCCTGGCTCCCTGGAAGGCCGTGTGGCATGGGACAGAGGTGAGCAGAGTGTCAGAGGAGGACTGAAGTCTTGCTGGTCAGAGGCTCCACCTGGGGCCTCCAAATGGGCCTCGGGGGTCAGATTCTTGCAAAGGCAGGCATTCATCACTTTTACGTCTACGTTCAGATCCCTAATAAGAAAGTAATAATATTGCCAAGCCTTTACCACGCTATCTATGAGCTAGCGAGAAGACTAATTATCTGACGACACTAATAAATGGTTATGATGTTATTAAAAATGGCACCAAGCTAGGATTTATAGGCTCATCAATTGTAGGGAATCGGGTTTAACAAGGTCCCCTGCATGTCCCGTCAGGGCCCGCGCCTTGATGGATACTGGGCTGCACGGAGGCCACAGACGAGGCCCCCTCTTTTCCCCAGCTGAGGGTCAGCTTACAGAGGTCTGGTTGCTGCTGGGTTTTTCTGATCCACCCCCTTGCAAACGCTCTCCAAAGCTCTGGATGCTGGAGATGCTGTGACTGAGGAGGCTGGCACCAGCCCAGCTCACTTCCACATGTGGCCTCCGCTCTCTGTGTGACCCCCTCTTCCCCCGCAGCCCCGCCGGCCTCTGCAAATGACAGGCTCGGAACCCACCGGGGGCCCCGCGTTCCAGAGCCCCACTCACAGAGCAGGAGTGGGGAAGCTGATAAATGGAGATGCCTCTGGGGCCTGCTGACTAATTTCCATAATAATTATAGTTATTACTAATAATGGTGACAACACCACTCCCTTCCGTTTATATTGAATTCCACGATCTAGGAGTGCTCCCCTACCAGCTCTCTCCTCCCAGCCACTCAACACGCTGGGAAGAACGCAGGGCAGGTATTATTGTATTCTCACTGTTGAGTTAGAAAGTGGAGTTCAGGGACACAGAGGTACTTCCTGAAGCCCCCTCCCCCGGCCTCGAAGGAATAACCATAAGGATAAAGACGAAAACAAAGCAAGTACTGACATAATGCACATGGGTGAACGTAGCCCTCCCGACAACCTATGGGGCTGGTTCTGTTACCATCATTCCCATTTTACAGATAGGGGGACTGAGACATAGAGAGGCCAAGACGCTTGTCCAGGGCACACAGTAGCAAGGGGCAGAGTGGGAATCAAGCGCAGCCCAAGTTCATGCCCTTTACCCATTACAGCCTCTCTACCGGCCTTCCACAGGAGCCCGATTTCCTGGGGCCTAGGAAATGATGCCAAGGTAAAGCTCTTCAGGAGCCTTCCCACTCTGAGCTCCAGCTCCCTCCCTTCCAAGTCTCCAAAGTCCCTGCTGGGCATTCCTTTCAGCAGGGGCTGGGCGGGCAGAAGAGTGACAACAGTCCCAGAGTCCCAGCAGCTGGTACTTTTCAGGCAAAGGTCTGAAGCCTACCTCTCTGCCCTGGCTCCTGCCACAGATGGCTCTTTGCAGAGGTTGGACAGAGCTTCAGAAAGCAGAGAGCCTCCAAAGATTTTGCCGCTTGGAAATCCCAGCTCCCCCACTTACTAGCCGTGGGTCCTCACTCTCTCTGCCTCAGCTTCCTCATCTGTGAAAGGGGTGGTGATAACAGTACCCACCTCACGGGCTTGTTGCGAGGAGAACTGAGAGAAGGGATAGAAGGGGGTCTGGCATAGGTTAGGGCCTTGCATACGTTAGCAGGTCCTTGATGAGCAATGCCTCTGGAAAGCTGAGGGCCCCCGGCTGGAAGGCAGGCAATGTTTCTTACGTGCCAGCTGAGCCTGTGCTAACGGCTCCTCACTGAATTCCTGCAACAAATGCAGAAGCTTTGGTAGCTGTGGCTTACTCCTATTTTAGACGTGAAGACACTGAGACTCGGCGAGGTTGATGAACTTTCTCATCCCACACCTATCAGGTGGTAGAGTGGGGATCTGAACCTGTTCTATCCGACTGCAGCCCGGGCTCCCGACTTACTGCCTCTGACAAGCCTTCCTCTTACCGAGGGCTTGCCGTGGGCTGCACCCCGTGCCTCGTACCTCCCATCCCGTGTCACAATAATCCTATGAGGAAGGGAGGATTAACGCCCATTTGACGGATGAGGAAACCACTTACAGAGGTCCCCTGACCTGCCCCGGTTCACACAGCTGATGAGAAACGGCACTCGACCCTGGAGCCCCTGACTTCCCCCCACCTCCCTACCTTGTGGTGACCCTACACTGTGGCTTCTGTCTTCCTCCCAGGGTCCCATGAACCCCAGGCCCCTCCTACCAGCTGCTCCTTTGCCCCCCAAAGCTCTGCCTGTCTGCTTCCCTGGGTCACCTCCCCGTTCGGGCACAGAACTGCCCAGCTGGGCCTTGCCTGTCCCTTCACACAGCCCTCAGCTCCCTGCACCACCTGTCTCCCCCACGGGGCGCAAAGCTGTTCAGGCACCGATGAATCTACTCCGTGCCCTAAGTCACCAAAGTCACCAAAGTGGGGAAGGCTCGGTCAGATGGGAGGCAATACATTGGCGCAGGGCAACGTCTGGGACCCGGGGAGCATGAGCAAGGCAGGCCCAAGGCAGCTGGGTCCTCCCCAAGGTCACAACCTTTGTCTCCATCTTTCCTGCTCCCCGGAGCCCCCGCCTGCCAGGATGCCCCACCCTGATGTGTATGGACTTGGCCAAGCCTCCCAGGGGGTGCCCTCCCGCTTACATGGTCGATGAGCTCCTTGATCATGCCGTTCCATTGGCCCTTGTCATCCTGTGCCCCGTACTTCCCGTCTTCCACCAGCCGGATCTCGTAGGAGAAGCCGAGGATGTGGGCCAGCTCCTTCAGCAGGTCGATGCAGTAGCCCTCGAAGCGGTCATTCCCGAACAGCGTCCGGTCGGACTTCCGGAACATGACAAAGGGCTCCTCCTGCAGGGACAGAGGGGAGAGGGGCTGACCAAGGCTGAGTGGGTTGGGGGGAGAGCTCAGGCTGGAACTTCGGCTTGTGCGTCTAAGAAGCCTTGGGGGGCGGGGCCAGGGGGCTTAGAAGAATGGCCTGTTAAGTCAGGCCAACACTGTGCCTCACAAATAGGCACCTTCTAGCAGTCCCTGGCTCGAGGTGGACTAATTGTCCCCTGGTCACAGAGCTAGTAGGTGGTGGAACAGGCATTTGGACACAAGACGATCTGATTCTGAATCCCAGGCTCTCTGCTGCACCATCCATGAAGGCCAGCGGTTCTCAAAGAATGGTCCCCAACCAGCAGCACCCAGGAAGTCCTCAGAGATGCACACTCTCGGGCTCCACCCAGGCCACCGGGCCAGAAGCTCTGGGGTGGAGCCCAGGAATCTATTTTAAGACGCTCCCCTCCAGGGGATTCTGTTGTCTGCTCACCCTGCGGCACAAGGCTCTCCGTCCAGTATCCTCCCTGACTTCTCCCCCAAATACCTTCTCACGCCCCCCGATACCTCTCTCTCCTTCAGAGGATCTCAGTCTCCAGCATTAGGATTTGCTGTGGAGAGCCTAGCACGCAGCCCAGCAAGGGAGTGCTCGACAGACAGCGGCTGGCATTGCCTCCTCCCACCGTGACCTCACCCTTTCGGGGGTGGGGACCCACAACCCCATTTTACAGATGTAGTAAGGGAGCTCACGAGGACAAGTGACTGGTGTGAGCTCGCCCTGCTGGCACGGAGAGGATATGAACTCAGGCTTGTGTGGCCCCAGAGTGTAAGCTCTTAACCGCCTCACTGTGCCAGAGGCGCGGAGCCACAAGGGTGCCTCTCCCTGGTGGGCACGGGGTCCCCGGAGGGTAGCTTGTAGGGCACAGGGCCCCCTATCCCTTGTCAGGCTCCCTCCCTGCCAGGCGATGTGAGCCGCAAGGGGCTTAGAATAGGGCACAATTCTTATTTAAGAAACAAACCCCTCGCCGCCCTGCAGAGAACTCGAAGAGACAGGACAGACAGTGGAAAGTAGCCATTGATTGACCTTGTCCAGTCTGAGGTCCAGGAAATGAGGAACCGTGGGCTCTGCTGTGGCAAAATCCAGGCGCACAGCACTGTCCGGAACCTGGGTCAACACACAAGTCTGTGTTTCCACTGGCTGCATCCACCCAGCTGCACTGACAAACCCCTGTCACCAGGCTGCGGGAGACAAGCCACCTCTCAGCAAACTCAACGTTTACTGAGCTCCTACTATGCACCCGACACGGCCTTAAAGTCTCTCAAGGGTTGTTTGAGGCAGGCCTCACAGGCTTGCAAGACAGGTGACATTATCCCCATTCAATAGATGAGGAAAACTGAGGCTCAGGGAAGGTCAGTAAGTTGCTCAAAACTTACTGCAGGAACTGAACTGCAGTCTGATAGAGGCTAGCTCCAGTCCTTCATGCCTGTGGCCTCTTGTTGGGCCTTAATCTTCCCTAAAGCCACCTCAGCATCCCCACCCCCATGTCAGAATGCCTCAGGTCTTTAGCTGACAGGTGACACAGTAGCTGACAGAGGGCACGTGTCCTGGCAATCCCATGTGCACATGCCCACGAGAAGGCACACACCCGATTATGGACGTGTCTTACCATTTTGTCAACCAGAGTGGCTATTCCTCTGACACTGTGGGCCCGTGGGGCAGGGTGAGCAATGAAGTCCCCAGAGGACACCCTCACCGGAGAGTCTCAGAAGCAGGAACCCACCAGCAGCCTCTTACCGGGCTCCCGTGGGTTCAGGTGGCCCCAATTCTCTGGCCCTGTTCCTCCAGCACTGCTACCTTTCAAAAACCCCACCCCAGGACTCATTTACTCTAAATTTTCAACAGTCCTTCGGGATGCCTCACAGAAAGGATGGGGGGAGCGTGGGAAGCCCCAAAGGGTTCCCGCCTCTCCAGGAATTCTGAGAAAACCACCTCATAGCCTAACTGGGTGAACACTGGGTCCTTCAGCTAGACTCCATGCTGAATCTCTGAATCTCTGTGCCTCCTATCCCACCCTACAACCAAGTAGGCAGCTCACAAGGTCGGAGAAGAGAGCCCAGGTCGGGGCGGGGAAGGTTCTGGGGCTACTTGGAGAGAAGGGGGGGCTTTGGTTTGGGCACACATTGCCATTGTGCAAATCCGTCTCTGGGAAGGTGCTGCCCGAACCCTGGCAGGGGGCCTAGTGAGAGAGAGTTTCAGTCCTAACCTCTCCTTTTGCTTGGACATTCTTGTGCAGTGAACAACGTGCACCACTGTACCTGGCGGTGCCCTGATCTTAGCTCAAGGAAAGAACTGGAGAGAAGGTAATATCTCCCCCAGGGGGATCACCAACCACACACTGAATCCTGGGCACAATTTACCTCCTTCTGTAAAATGGGGATAATAATGGAACCTACCAGACAGGGTCGTTGTGAGGATAAACGAGTCAATCTGCGAAAAGCACTTACAACGGTGCCTGGCAAATGTAAGCTGCCAATATGACTTATTTATTTATTTATATCAATATCATTACCTTCTCTCTGTGTGCCGGGTAGTCCATTACTGCAGTGCCCTTTCCAGCCTAGAGACCATGCCCAAGGTCAGCAAAGGTTAAAAATCATAGCTGGCAGCCGAAAACCATTTCGGAAAAGGTCCCCGAGATAGCTCACTTCCTGACCCTCCCTCCACGCCCCTCCCTGGGCCTATTCTCTAAAATTAGCACTTCATTTGTGAAGCCACCACAGCCCCAGAATCTATACATCTCCATATAAATACGCTGCCTTCGGAGCAGCTGTAAAATGCCATTAATTTCGGGAAGTGCTTTGCGGATGGCATACATATTTAACAGCCAAAGCCCAGAGCATTAAAATGGTGCTCGCCTTAGTAATGTGTCTCTAGACCTGCAACATTTCCTAGGGGGTAATTCTGAACTCCGCCAACTACTTATTCATGGACTATTTCACAATTTATTACTGGAAATGTCCAGACAGCCAATTCACAAGCTCTCTCGGCTGCTAATCGATTGCTCAGCGAAGGTGCCCTCAATTTCATAACTTCACGCTCTTCTATTGCTCTGGGAGAACAGCCGTAGGAGCGGGGTAATATTTCTCTTCAACAAGTCACAGGAAACAGGGGTCCAGAAAAATAACCTTTTCCGACTTTTCGTTGCCAGGGCTCACTTAGTCTGGTTTCTCTCTGATCACTTATACCAACGTGAGAGCCGGGCCTTGTGGTCAGTTTTTCCCGGCGGCAGGACCTGTGGAGTTGGGAAGGGGTCGTTTGGGGGGGCCGGGGGGGGGGGAAGGATCCAGGGTGAGCTGCCGGGTATCAGCATTCCCAAGCCCCCTTCTGACACAGGCAGTGTTAACACACACCTGTATAAGCATCCACACCTGTACACAATGCCACGGGCACTAATACCCCCATTCTCGATGTCCTGTCTGCCCAGTCCTGCTTGGACACAGAAGCTGAAGGCCCTGGATCCAAGGCCTCGGTTGCTGCCTGTTAGAACCAGGACAGAGCATTGGGAGTCCTCCCGGCCCAGCAGGTGGGGCCCGGAGGGGTCCCTGGCCTGGGACGGTTCTCCCCGCCCACACCCTGGCCTCCCTTTGCTTTTCTCCTTCTCCTGTGGCCCGGCGCCATGGGTCCCGCCTGCCTGGGAGTCTTACGAGGGCCCAGCGTGCACAAGGCACAAATACACCCATCGGTGTGTATCCAGACACCCGGGTGTAGCTGGTCCAGTCCCACACCCACACACGTACCCACAGGCACGTCGACACCAGTGCTTTCTTCAGCAGCCCAGAGAACCCTGAACCTTCAAAGGCAGGGCCCCCAGGAGTGAGTCAGGTGCGTCTTCTCCATGTGTGAGCTGAGGTTGGGGTGGATGAATTTTTCAGGAGCCCGTGCAAGAGCAGAACCAGAGCAGAAGCCGGGGCCAGGCAAGGAGGGGGCGGGAGGGGGCAGGTGAGGGCAGGCTTCCAGGCTCTTGCTGCTGCAGTTTGACCTCAGGCACGGGAAAGGCCATCTGCAGCTTGGAGGGGCCGGGGGTGGGTGGGGGGAGTGGAGTCAGGGCTCTGTTCATCTGTGTGTCCAGGTTGAGCCGCGCTTTGCCCCTAACTCCAGGTTCCGGGCTAGGGGAGGAGAGGAGGCAGGTTTAGGGGCAGCCCACGGGGAGCTGTGGCCCCTCTGCCACACCCAGATTCCAGGAAAAAGAAAGAAGAGAGACCCCTCTCAATAGGGGTCCAGCCCTGTTCTCTAAGGGGAAAGTAGTTGGATGCTCCTGAACTGTGCTTCGGTACCCGCCTGTCACTCAAAGTGCCGTTGCCTGGACAACGCACTTCCAGGCCGGCTGGCCCACCCCACCCGTCAGTGCTCTCAGCGGGAGGTGCTGGCCCCGCTTTCACCAGCCAAGCAGGGTGGAGGTGGGGGCTGGGTTTTCAGCCAGAGCAGCTGGGGCTGGGCCACCCTCCGCCACTGGAGTAGCTGTCCCAAAGAGAGCACCCCCGCCCCCCCGGGGCTGTGAGACACTCAGACCACCCTGAGACTTTCAGGAGCATCTGGACCGGCTCTAAGTTTCCATGAAGGAGGCGCTAGGCCAGTCCTCTCCTGGGAGTGGGCTCCTCTCACTCAGGAGACTCGGGGGACATTTTCAGCCGGACACAGACTTCCTTGCAGACTAGCCCAAAGGCCGTGCGTCACATCATCCCCTGTCCCCATCAGGGATACTCCACAGGCTCTCTCTGCCATTTCTCTTCCTCCAGAAAAGACTGGGCTTCTCTCATTGACCCGCAGGGAGAAGCAGACCCTACTGTCCATGAGCTCGGGGCAGTGGGGATGCAGAGAGCAATCACGGGTCCCCCGCCCCCTGCCTCAGTCCATGTGAGCATCTGATACTGCAGGATGGGGTTAAGATGGTTGGTGGGACACGCCCTTCGGGTAGGTTGGTAGCTTTGTCAGAGGTCAAGGCAATAGGGGCCAGGGGTGGGGAATTAACCATGATGTCAGGCCCAGGAGCTCAGACCTTGGGCAGAGCGGATGAGAAGGTGGTGGTCGGGAGCTGCAATCTGACATATCGGTAGGAGACTAGAACTAGGAGGGACACCGGAGGTCAAGGTCACAAACCCTAAGGCCTCCAGGGGCCGGCCAGGGAACAAGGAGGCGAGAGGCAGCTGAGTGTCAGCAGTGGGTAGTGGTGGGGTGCTGTTGGACGCAAGTTCCAAGTCTGTAGGGTACCCTGTGCTGGAGAGAACCTCTGTGGTCATGGTCAGGGGTCAGTCTTCAGAGAAGTCCAGGGCTCAGCTGGGGACAGAAGCAGAGGTTTTCTCTACAACACTCTGCATACTGCACTAAGCCTGCGCTCTCTGGGGACCGGATCTAGAATCGGTAATAGTAATTAGTAACAATAGCAGCTACCATTTGGCATGCATTTATATGTATTAACGTATTTGTATTAATTACCAACAAATTACAGAATATAAATTATTCATTTATTGACTTATCTTCATGAATCACTCTGCCTCTCAACTCTATGGAGTAGACAGAGTTACCGCCATCTCTCTTTTTCAGGTGGGGAAACTGAGGCATGGAGCGGTTAGGCAGTTTTCCAGCGTCACAGGCTGGATAACAGTAAAGCCAGGGCTCAGACCCGAAGGTTTGTGGTCTTTTTTTTTTTTTTTTTTTTTAACATTTATTTAGTTTTGAAGGAGAGAGAGAGAGACAGACGGAGCGTGAGTAGGGGAGGGGCAGAGAGAGAGGGAGACACAGAATCCAGGCTCTGAGATGTCAGTACAGAGCCCGATGCGGGGCTTGAACTCACTAGCTGTGAGACCGTGACCTGAGCCGCAG
>NW_024412388.1:28439762-28476642 GCF_014898765.1 Herpailurus yagouaroundi
TGCGGGGCTTGAACTCACTAGCTGTGAGACCGTGACCTGAGCCGCAGTCTAAAGCCCACCGACTGAGCCACCCCGGGGCCACCGGAAGGTTTGAGCTCTTAACCGTCACAGTCTTGCCCCGGCATCCTGGTCACACTGCACGACCCAAACGGCTGCTGGGCTACTGTTTGCCTGAGACGACAGACGGTGGGCCAAATGGAGCTGCGTGCAGGCTAGGGGCCGAGACGGGCTTCTCTGCTTCCCTATCTTCCGGGGTGCCTGAAGGCCAGTGCGACCCTGCGGGTGGGACTTCCGGCAAGGGACTGAGCGCATCAGGTAGGGGGCTTTGCAAGAAGCTGTGAGTGCAGACAGAGAAGGGCCTAGGATGTCTGCTGGATCCTGCCTCTGCTGGTGTAGACAAATCCTGTGCACCTTTGCGGAAGGGTCTTATGCCCTTGAAATCAGGCCGCTGCCACTTTAATAAAATTCACGCCTGTGGTCTTTCAAGGTGTGTGTATCCTGTATCCTGCTGGTAGATTACCTCTAGCTGGTCGCTCACTTGAGGGCATTGTTTTGTGGCTGAATCACCTCGGCTCACTTAATCACCCTTCTTCCCAATCTCTTAGAGCACACTGGTTTTACCTTTTTTAATCTTGCCTTGTGAAAAGTGTTTTATTTATATCTCACATTTTATGCAGTTCTGTTTTTAATCTTTTACCACCTTTTTATTATTTTATTTTCCCCCTTTTAAATTTTAGCTTTGTCACACTCGTATCCTTTTGCTTTCTGACATGTGGTTTTACATTTTTTACCTTGTCTAGCTGGAGCCGTTAATTATTTATGTTAATTTCTCGTCTTTCCTGATGGCTTTCCTTTTCATCTCGTTCCTTATTTTCATTTTTCTCATTATTATTTTCCTTTTAACCTTTGTGTTTTGTTCCCTTTCAACTCTCTCCTTTTCTATTTTCCTTCCCATCAGTATCCCTTCAATTGCTCATCTGTCTTTAATACCTTTATTGTCCTTTTTTATTTGTTTCTTTTTAATCTTTTATATATACATATACATATATATTTAATATAATTTTCCCCCATTCCTGATCAAATCTTTTGACTTCCTGGTCTCAGCAGTCTGATTTTTATATTTAAAAAATATTTCTTTTTTAACGTTTATTTATTTTTGAGACAGAGAGAGACAGAGCATGAACGGGGGAGGGGCAGAGAGAGAGGGAGACACAGAATCGGAAACAGGCTCCAGGCTCTGAGCGGTCAGCACAGAGCCCGACGCGGGGCTCGAACTCATGGACTGCGAGATCATGGCCTGAGCCAAAGTCGAAGCTTAACCCACTGAGCCACCCAGGCGCCCCGATTTTTATATTTTTTTTAGTTAACAACAATTTAATCAATAAAGGCAGGCAGGATGTACGGTGTTGGGGAAGATGCCTGGGGCAGGGGGGTTCATCCCCAAACCTGCGGGGCAGGTGTCTCCTCAGCCCTCTCATCCTGGATCCGGCTCTGTCGGCAGTAGGTCCAGAACCAAGGTTAGGACTCCATCACCTTTAACATGGATCCTGTCAATGGTCATGACCCTGAAGGCTGGAGGTGAGACCCGTAGGCTATAGTTGCTCTCTAGAAGCTGCTGGTGTCCCCGTGTCTGCTGCTCACTGGGAGAATGGGGCTGAACTCCTATGTCCCTTCCTGCCTGGGGAGGGGGGGGTCCACCATTTGGCCACCAAGCATACGTCTGGCGAATCACACTAGAGAGAGGACACAGGACCGTTCATCGGGGCCTGGCTCAGCTGCCTCCCACGGGAAGCAGGTGGGGCAACCCCATCTCGGCATCATGGAAGGTCCCAGTGCCCAGCCCCGCTCCCAGGTTGCATCCTGGGGCAGCCTCATTTTATCCAAGCCCTTCAAACCAGGTTGAGCCCTCTTTTTTGTAGAGAATTTGCTTTTCTCATATTGTATTTATTGTATCGTATTGTATGTGCTTTAATATAAGGAGAAGCTCCCTGAATCGTCCTCAAAAGGTCTTTGGTCAGGATCCACCAGGCTGTGATCAGGCTACCTGTCCCCAGTGTGGCCCAGCTTGGGTCCCAAAGAGCAGTGCTGTGTCTCTGAAAGGGTGGGCCCTGAGTCTGTGGATGCTCTGGAGGCCTTCCAGAAGGGGCCAGTGCAGTGGAGAGGGCACAGCACTGGCCAGTCAAGAGGCCAGTGGCGGGGTATGCCCTACTGCCCACCCTGAGCTCTAAGGTGCAGAGAGCCTGGGAGATGCCAAGAGCCGCTCCTTGGGTCAGAAGAAGGAGGCGCTATTCAGTCCTGGTGAATGGAGGGAGGGTGACAGGTAGAGCGGCCACAGAGGAGAGCTCTCAGGATGGGACACCGTGGACCGTGGCATGTGTGTGGGCTCCCGGCACCCACTGGGCTCTCTGGGTGTGGCCACAGTACCCATCAGAGCTGGGGGGACCACTGAGAAGGAACTTTTCCTTGGGAACTGAGGTAAAGAGGGGGACCCTCAGTCCTGGTGCAGAGGGCAGGCTAACCTCTTTCCTTCTACCCCTTCGTGGTTCGTGCTTGGGCCCAGGGGTGGGTGGGGGCGGGGGGATAAATGCAAACACACAGGTCTCCGAAGATCGGCTTCCAAGCAGTTCTCAGACGGGCACGAGAACCAGCCCCCTCTGCCTTTGGAAAGAGGCCTCTGAAAGCCACCCCCTGGGTTCTTTGGCCTGTGGCCACAAGCAGATCTGCTGTGCTCCAACTGCCAAGGGCTTTCTGAGGGACCCTCAGCGCTTCCACCTCCCCCATCTTCCAGCCTAGCAGCAACCCCCCTGAGCGGTGCCGGGTCTGGGCTGGGCGGGGCGACAGAGGGGCCTCTTCAGCCCGTCCCTGGCTCACACAGTCCCTCCCACAGGGCTGCAGGCTCTTACCAGCACGGTGGTGACGATGAGGGACCTGTTCGTCAGAGAGTCGGTGACATTCGGGCCTCGGCCTTTGGCGACCTCCGTGATGTTGAGCCCCTCCGCAGGACTCCACACCCCAACCTGGATGGACAGACAGACGGAGAAAAGGGGCCGAGTCCTCAGACGGCCAACAAGGCCATCATCTCCTTCCCATTCTTGGTGAGCATCGTCGTCACGGCTGACAGGCTGTGAGCTAACTCCTGACAACCTTGCTGCCTCCCTTCTTCTTGGAGGAGGCGCCCAAGGTGTGGAGTCTCTTGAATTCCATCACCTCCCCCTTGCTGGCTGGAGGGGAAAATGCAGAGGAGAAGGGGAGTGTAAAAACAGCCCAGGGACCTCAGCCTGGGGTGGAACAGATACACTAAGAAATCAGGGGTCCTGGGTCAGGGCCAGTCCTACCCCAGGACAGAGCCACTCTGAGCCTGGTGAGCCTCCCTCCTCCTGGGGAAGACGCTGGGCACCCAGCTGCTCACTCACTGGGTCTCTGCCCTGGTGCCACTTCCCGGGGCCAGGACGCCCTCCAAAGCCCGGAACAGGGTCTGGAGCAAGGGGGATGTTCACCCAACATGCGCGGACTGGGTTAATGGGTGACGAGATGTGTCCCATGCAGGAAGGCAGGCTGGGCAGGAGCTGGTCTTTGGCAGACCAAAGAGCGGAGGGCCCTCACTGCGGGCCTGGTTGCTGCTGGGTTTGAAGGCAGTTTGCTTTGTGGTCCTCCTTCTAAAGTTGGCGGATATCCTGGCCAAGGTGGCATAATCTGTCTCTCCACGGTGCCCTAGTTGCTATCAGGCCTGAGGCTGGAGGACGCCAGGGAAGATCAAGTTTACCAATCATTGCCTCGGGCCTCACGAAGGTCCCACTCTGCCCAGCTCCCCGGACTCCCCTTCAGGTCCCCTCCCTCAAGGAAGGTTTTGGCATGCCCACTGTGTCCTTGGCCTAGCTGGGGGGCACTCGGGAAACTTAATCAATTAAACAGAGAGGCCAAATGCAAACATCCCATTAAGAGAGCTGTGCAAAGCAGATAGCAGACAGACATGTAATTATGCCTGGGTAATTCTGCCTTAATCCTCCCAGAGCCACCGGCTGGAGCTGGCTGGATCAGCTATGACCCGGCTTAGCAAACAGAAGTGATGATACAAGAGGCAGGGCGGCTGTGTGGGGGCTTAGCACCCTCTCCAGGCAGGATTTCTGTCTACGCAGAGCCCCTAGAGCCACGAGAAGAGACAGGCCGACCGCCTCAAAGTGGGCCCAGCCCATGAGGGGTCCCTAGCAGTACACCTGGGTGCCCCATGCACATCTGTCCAGTGGTTCCTGAGCAGCTGGAACCCTCACCCCAGAAAGCACCTACTGACTTCCCACTGCATGCCTGGCTAGACCCCAGGAGTCCCGGGGAGGCGAGAACACTTAGGACGGAGGAGGACCCAGCCTCTACAGGCTGTCTGCCCACCACTCCCTGTGGCTGTGACCGGGAGCCTCTGGAGGAGGCAGGTCAACCTCTGTCCGGGTATATAGTAGGAGGGCTTTTCTTGGGTGTTAGCTATCGTCACTCTGTCCTTGGGAGAGGGATGCTGCGGTAGAAGGCTCAGATGGAAAGTGCTCTCATGATCCCATTACTCGCGTCTGCTGCGGGCACGGGAGCGGGTTGCACGGGCATACGTGGGTCTAACTGCCATCCTTAGAATTTTAGGCCATCTCCAGAGATGGACAGTTGAGAGAGCAGAAAGGAGATGCCACTTGAGCGAAAACCACTGCAGCAATACTGCTGGAGAAGGAAGGTCCACCCCCCACCCTCCCACCCCCAGGTACTGCCGGAGTTTAAACAGGAGCTGGCATACCGCCCGGCGAGACCTTGTGGTGCGAGTAGGTTGGACCAACCGGTCTCCCTGATCTTAGGAGCGGAGGCCACAGCGCCTGTCCCTAAGGGACTGACGCTGTATGCAGAGGAAAGGTGGCATTTCCCTGGCCACCCCTGCACAGGAGCCCCCATTAGTCTGTGGGACACTCAGGAGTGGGCGGAGTAAACTTGGCCACAAGTTGCAACCCAGCCAGAGCCATGTCTGTGCCTGAGGGAGCGACCCCAGGAGACAGAGGCCACCTCCACAGCCAGGGCGATCACTCAGCCAAAGGAGGGGCCAGAGGGAGTGGGTGTGACTGCGCCACAGGGAATGTTCTGGGGCCAGTGGAGGCTGGGCGTGGAGAGGCAAGTTGGGTTGTTCCTCGGAGAGCCATAGAAGTCCAAGTCAGGGGCTGGAGCTTAACTCGGCACTGGCGGTGGAGGGGGCGGGGGGGGGGGGGACCATGCTGTGCTTTGGGAAGCTGTGTGTGTGTGTGTGTGTGTGTGTTTGTGTGTGTGTGTGTATATACACTGAGCATGGCTGCAGGCTCAGGGGTGGAGGTGGAGAGGCCAGGGCTGAGTGCTAAAACAATCCAAGGGAGGGAGGCCTGATCAATGGCAGACAGGGGTGGAGAGGAGAGGAATCAAGCCATCCTGAAGTCTCAGAGGCTGGCCCCTGAGACTGAGGAGCTGGCCCCTCCCCAACTTCCGGGTTTTTGTTCACCCTACTCGCAGGCTGGTGGGAGAGGGTGTGGCTGACCCCCTGGTCCTGAGGTCCCAGGAATTCGGAGAATTAGGGCTAATGTTGAATCTCCTCCCCAGGCCAGCAGCCTGACTGGACAGAATATGCAGAAGGCTCCCAGGGAGAATTGGCCTCATTTACAAACGTCTGATGGTAGCCAGATGGAGGTCCCAGAAGCGCTTGCTTTCTCATCAAAACCCCCTGAAATCATTGAGACCTTAGAAACCGAGAGTGAGATCAGAATTCATGTGCTTCAACTTCTCTCTAAGGATAAGAACCAACTGCATTTCCCAGACAAGCAATCATATTGCTTAATCTTTGCTTAAATGCCTCCAGTGACAGTGAGCTCACTACTCCCCAGGCAGCCACCCCCTGGTGGTTAGAGTTCTGTTACCCAAAGTCGGGTCTGTCCCTCTGTGCGCCGCGGGGGGGGGCCCCCCCCCACCCGGCCTTTCATGACTTTTCCCAGTTAAGCATCCCCGGTGGCCCTTGCTCACCGGGCGATAGCCTGGGTGTCTGCCACGGCCAGGCCACTGAGTTCTGTATCCTTCCAGTCTGACCAGGCCTCCATGTTCTCCGAAGGGCCAGGGCACAGGCCATGCCAGGTCATGTCGAGCCCCCAAGGTCTTGTCCCCTCCCTCTCCTGAGCCCACGAACCTTCTCCAGGCCGTCCTCCTTCAGGCTGATGATGTCCAGATCAAAATCCGTCCGTAAGCCACTGGTTTTGTTGAAAACAATCCGTCCAGTTAATCCTTCCCATTGAGCCTGCCGGAAGGGAGAGGGCAGAGCAGCAATTCCTCGGGCTCATAAATCATCATTCGGTACAACTGTACAATGCTTCATTTTAATTACTCTTTGCACTGATACTGTTCCCCCAAGACCATGATTAATTAATAATCACCTCCATCATTGCTCGGGCTGTGGTGCGAGCCAGCGATTTCCATAAATTCTATTATGCTCTTTAGCCAGCTTTACATTTGCACCTTCTCGTGTACAACATCGATCTCAGACGCACTCAAATGAGCCCCCGCCTTGAAGCCAAAGAGGAGGGGAAGGCCCTGTCAGGTCCCCAGAGAGGGGCAAGGAGGAGGCAGGCGGGCGGCTTGGGGCAGGTGACACCTACCCAGAGGCGGAAAAGCCAAGGGGCCGAGCCAGCCCTGGAGGTAAGACCAGACGCGTGGAGTAGAGCAGGAGGAGACCGAGAAGTCACCCCCACCGCCCCCGGCCCCAGCTCCACGAGCGTCGAGCGTCGAAGTTAAGAACTCTGGGGTCAGAATGCCGGGTCCAACCGCAGTCGGCTGTGCAAACTTAGGAATTCTAGGTCACCTCTCTGCCTCAGTTTCCTCATCTACAAAACGGGATTCATAATTGTACCAAAACGCCACGGGGGGTGAATGGAGATAAAGCCCATAAAATACTTAGGACAGTGCGTGGTACCACCCGAGCCCTTGAGCTCATGGTCACTTTTGTGTATTGTCATTAACATCGTTAACCAGAGAGAGATGCAGAGAACATGCAGGACCCAAGCTGAGAAAGTCCCACTCTTCTAGATCAGGGGCGAGCAAGCTACAGCTGGTGCCCCGATAGGCCTGCGGCCTGTTTTTGTAAACAGTTGATTAGAACACAGCCACACCCATGTGTTTGCTTATTGTCTTTGGCCGCTTTGGAGCCGCTGCCTCAGGCCTGGATAGTTACAAAGAGACCATCTGGCCCACAAAGCCCAAATATTTACTATCCAGCCCGTTGCAGGAAAGGTTTGCTGACTCCGTTCTAGAAAATACCTTTCCTGTGGACCCAATGCATCCCTGCAAAGTACTTCACACCGCTCAGAGCATGTAACCTCCACAGCAGCCCCGCAGGTGGGCCAGGTGAGGTCACGATTCCCATTTTACAGACCAGGAAGCAGGCCAGGAAGGCCAGGCGCATCACCCAAGCTCGCAGAGGGGGTCAGAGCTCCGCGCCGCAGCTGGGGTCCCAGGGCCCCACCCCTCAGGCTGGAGCCCCGTCCTTCTCCAAGGAGGTAGGAGGCAGCCAGCACACGCGTAAACGCCCCAATACCCACGGGCTTTCTGTGTCTGGGAGAACAAACCCATCCATCCCGGAGGCCCTGGGAACCAAGGGAGGCTGCAGGCTGGAGCTGGGGGAGGAAATCTGGAGCTCACACAGTCCACTGGGCTGGAGGAGGCTGGGGAAGGAGGCGCCAGAGAACATGGGGGCGGGGGAAGGTCTGATTATGGAAATGTTTGCTTTGCCAAGGTGGTTCCCAACCACACTGGGGTCATGACCCCCTGCAGGCTCTGAAAACGGCCCCAGGGCCTCTCCCTGGCTGATTGTCCCTGGCGCGCACACACTGACACTCAGAACTGGATGCCCAAGTTCGTGGGACCATGGATCCCAGGAGTCCAAAATAAAACCCGTGGGCTCTCCAAGCATTTGGACAGCTCTAAGGCCCCAAGGTAAGTGTGCAGATGAGCCAGCCGGTGGACCCACCGAGGCAGAGGGGCGGGGCCTGGAAGGGGTACGGGAAGCTCTAAGACAAGTTGGACAGAATGCGGGCTTTGCACAAGTGATCCAACCTCTCTGAGCTTCAGCAAGGGGAAAATGATCTATTTCACAGGTGTTCAAAAAGATGTATAAAGTGCTTAGCACAGTGCCTGCCATCTACGATCCCAGCTAAGTGCTATTAAGGTATTATTTCTCCCTTGGATTACAGGGCTGGTGCTTAGCTGGGAGGAAGGCTGGGGGCTGGGGCCAGGGCCTGAGGCCTCAGTAGAAATCCTGTCATAGAGGGCTAACTAACCCCCTTTCCTGAATGTGCTTTGTCTCATCACAATCCTGCCAGGTGGGTGTCACTGTCGCCCCCATTTTAGGATCATAGACACAGAGGCTCAAAGAGGGGCCGAGCTATAGAAAGCTGCACGGGATGGTGCTGCAGGGCAGAATCCGGGTCTGCAGGAACAGAGTTGAAGAGCGTGGGGTCACCATGCCCAAGTTCAGTGGGGGAGGCTTACAGAGCCTGGGGGGCTGGAAACGGGGTTGGGGACAGAGACTGAAATATCAGACAAGGTAAAGACCACTGTTCATAACCTCACAGGGAGGCTCAGCTCCCCTCGGGCTGGCTGGCTCCCCCCTCCTCTGCACCCTCAGGCTATCTCCTGGCCCCCAGGGGAAATCACAGCAGGTGCCTTCAACCTGCACTGGGAGCAGACAAAGCTTCCCCCTTGTCAGCTCTGGAGGAATTAAATGCCAGCAGGGGGGCACGGACTGTCTGTGGGCGGGTGGGCAGGGCCAGGGCAAGGAGCCACTGGCAGCTCCTCCCCGTGACATTTCCCGGCCTGCCCGCCCCTTCCAGCCACCGCTCAAGACTCGCTAAATGAAAGATGCTTCACACGCTCTGAACTCCGGCCTGGTATTTTCCAGCTCCTCTCGGAAATGCCAAGTCTTTAAAATGATTTACTGTCACGCAGTCAGAGAAGGAGACGGGCAACTTGGAAATGGTCTGAGGGAAGACTTGTGCTGGGCTCAGGCAGGGCACTGGGGTCCCGGTCCCGGGCAGAGGTGGCACTGTGGGCCAGCCACGCGGCTGCTCGGGGCCTCCGTCTCCACCGCCCTCAAATGCAGGTGGCACAAACGTGTTTCTGAAAGGGCTCCGTAAGAGTGTGAGTGGTGAGGGCCACTCACTGGGCCAGTGGCCAGGAAACAGGAGGTACACCGGTGTGGGCCAGTCAGCCCCAGGAGGGAGAAGGGGCCCCTTTCTACGGGGCGGGCGGTGACGAATCTGCTCCCTGTAGGGTTTTGTCACTGAGCCTCAAAAATTCCAACGGGTGAGGGGTAGACAGGGTGGGGGTCCCCGAAGCTATGTGGCCCAGAGATCCTCGTGAGCTGGAAACCCAGCATGGAGAAGAAGTCATAGTCATGGCAGTTGTGACGACAGTAACTGCAGCCAATCTGTTCAGCATCTGCTCTGTGCCACGCTCTGTCCTGAGTGCTTCACCCACACCATCACCCACCTCATCCTGCAACAACCCTAGGAAAATCTCCAGGGTACAGAGACAGAGCTGAGGTACAGAGACATTCAGTAGCTTGTCTAAGGTCACACAGCTAAAAAGTGGTTAAGCTTCAAAGCCACTTTTGCTTGGCTCGTAAGGGTCCCAGGGTCGTGGCTCGGGTCACCGACCCCCTCACGCTGGCCTCTGACCGCTCCGTCGGAGGCCTGCCGAGGAAGGAGGCACAGGCGGCTGACAGTCGGGTCTCAGAGTTCCCCGAGAACAAGCCGGTGATCGCTCAGGCCAAGCAGGCCTGCTCAGGGCATTGGACAATCAGACTTCCTCTGCAGTTTTGAGTTGGATGAGAAGGGACCATCATGGTCTTCTTATACCAAAATATCCGACACTGGATGGAGCCCCTTCGAGGCGTGAGGGAGGTGGTCCCAAGGACTTCGTGCCACCCTCACCATGATGGTCACCCGATGGTGACATCTGCCAGGAGAGGAAATGGACACTTGGGGACATCTAGGACCATGCGTGAAGCCACACAGCTGGGAGAGGCAGAGACAACTCCACAGGCACGTACGTCAAACTACAGCCCGTGTCCCATCCCCATTCCTTTTAGCGCTGTTCCCAAGTGGTGGTAGTGACCTCGGGACTTGGGGGAAGGCTAACTGTCCGCTGAGAATAAGGTGGTGGGTCTGTTACTGGCCCTCTTGGCGCTGCCTTCCTTTGCACGTGGGATTACATTCCTGAATGCGAGGGCTTGCTTCGTGTCTGCCCCCTCCCTAGGCTGGGAGTTCTGGGAATGCGGGGGCTCGTCTGTCTCAGCCCCACTGGATCCCAGTGCAGGGTTCTGCGCCTGGCACCCAGCGGGCCCACCACAATCAGCTGCTGAATAAATGAATGAGCGCTCAAGGCAGCCTGCCTCATTTCTGGTCCACTGTGATTGCTACAAAGAGATCGTCTACACAGCCCTCCTGGAGGGCTTCCCCCGCCGCACTCCGTGCCGCCTGGACGTGGTCACTCCCTCTGACCCAGGATAACCCTGCCCGGATCTCGTCCCCAAGCGGTCTTCCTCCACCAGTCACTGGGATTTGCCTCTGCCCACGTCCTGGGCTAGACGCTTTGCGTCCAGTTTCACACGGTCTTCTAAACAACACGGAGGTAAGGACTCTTAATGCCCATTTTACAGTCCAGGAAACTGAGAATCAGAACGTTAATCCTCTCACCCGAAGGCACACAGCTAATCGTGATGCAGCCAGGACGCCTGGCCCCGGCCTTAGCTTCCCCCGCCTGTAAAATGGGAACGGTAAACTGCCACCCACAGCTTACAAGGACAGTGGTGACGGAGAGTCCTTCGAAATTATCCGTTGGCACTAAGTGTTTCAACGGTCATCTGAATAGCAGGATGGATTTCTGCTCTCTGGTTCCTCTGAATCAGCCCCACGGATGGGACTTCTTCACAGCCGCTGTGATGTCAGGAGAGCCGAGTCCCAGGGGGCCCACGACACGAAGAGGAGTTTGGAGGGCTGATTATGATCTGCCCAGCCTCCTCTGCCCTGGCACCGCCCTGAGCCCTTTCCGCACGGGGTCTCATCTCCGCTTCACAGCATCCCTGTGACGGGGCATGCTTCGCACCCCATTTTGCAGATGAGCCAATCAAGGCTCAGCAAGGTTCTCTAGCTTGCCCAAGGTCACACAGCCCGAGGCACAGACCCTCATGTCTTGCATCAGAAAGCCCACGCAGGTCCTGCTGACCGTGCTGACCACCCACGGAGAACCTCCTACACGCCAGGGCCTTTGCCTCTCAATCCCCCTGTAAGAACGAGCCCATCAGGCCCATTTTCCCCCCAAGGAAACTGAGGCTCAGAGAGGAGAAGCACTGAGCCTTCTCCCACACCCGGGCCTTCGCTCTGCAGCTCTGCTGACCCCATGCTGATCCCCAGGGGCAGTGGGGGGAGGCCCTGGCTGGGGGAGGTGCAGGGGAACACTCACCTCCTTGATGAAGTTCATGAAGCGGCCGCCAAAGCGCCAGGCCTTGTGCCGATGGCACTGCAGGGAGTTCACGGTCATCTGGGGTGCCCGCTGGTAGCACACAGACACGATGTGGACGGCATCATACAGTAAGGCCGCGTCAGTCTGCAGGGGAGGGCCCGGGGCCTGCCTGAGAGCAGATCCCAAGCCCCGAGAGTCCTCGGCCCAATCTGCTCTGTCCCTTTTCCCCTCCCTCGCCAGACACGAGGGGTCCGGGTGAGGGAAAGGCCCACGGTGACCCCGTCCACGCCCCCAGCGAAGGCCAGATTTGGGTGTCCCTGCTGTTCCACAGACACTCAACTTCCACCCTCTGCAGCTCAGACCTTCTCCCTCTAGGCCCTCTCACCCCATCCCACCGCTCCTGCTGCTCCCCTAGGCCCTGCCCACACCTTCTCCCTTCCCGCTCCCCCGCCTTCGGCTGGTCACGGCCGAGGGTCCTTATCCCCGCGCTCCGAAACAATCCGTTTACAAGCCTCCACTACCACCTTTGGTGTGGGACTGTGTCTGATTCCTTTGTGTTCCCAGAACCTAGTCTAAGGTCTGAGGAAGGGAAGTGGTGGGAGGGGAGAAGAGATAGGGAGGATGGAGGGAAGGGAAAAAGGATGGGAGGAAGGAAGAAAAGATAGAAGAGGGAAAGGAGAGAGAAGGACAGGGAAAGGGGAGACCCCGGATCTGACCCGCCTGGCTGGAATACCATCATCACTCCGTCCAACAGGCCGGACTCTGCCCGGGGAGCCGCCTGCAGCCTCTCCATGGACCACTTCTCCACGATGGCTGAGACATGGGGGTTGTCCACGTTGAGGATCCGGAACCCTGTCAGGTTCACTCCTGAGTAGCGGTAGGGCTCCAGGTCTAACGCATATAGATCCTTGATGGAGAGAGGTTCGAGTAAATAACGGTGTGGCTGCTGTAAGCTCCACCCCCCTGGCATCCCACACTCAGAGCCCCACCACCCAAGGCTGCATCTCCCAGCAGAGCCGTGCTCTGCAGGGGGGAGGCTCAACAGTGACGGTGACGGAGCACCTGCAGGAGCACTGATGTGGAATTGACGGGAACACCCTCTGCCTGCTGGCCGACCTCACATACTCACGGCCGGACCTCTGGCAGGTGGCTCAACCGATTTCTTCATCTACGGAATGGGGACTGTGGCTCTTTTATAGGACCCGGTGCAACAGGTCACATAAAGGCCCAGCCCAGAACATCACAGGAGCTTGGTAAAGGCCATCATGGTCATTCCCAACGATGGGGGAGCCCACTTTGGGAGCACAAAGAGCACTGGGTCTGGGCATCTCCAAGTTACCCAGAGGGAAGCCCAAGGGAATTATTTTACCTGCCCCCAAAAGACTAGTTGAAAACAGTCCTTTCTAGAGGTGCCTGGGTGACTCAGTCGGTTAAGCATCCGACTTCAGCTCAGGTCATGATCTCGCGGTCCATGAGTTCAAGCCCCGCGTCAGGCTCTGTGCTGACAGCTCAGAGCCTGGAGCCTGCTTCAGATTCTGTGCCTCCCTCTCTCTCTGCCCCGCCCCTGCTCATACTCTGTCTCTCTCACTCTCAAAAATGAATAAATGTTAATTAAAAAAATAATAAAAAATAGACTAGTCCTTTCTAGCTTTTGCACAGTGAAGGAAACCATCAACAAAATGAAAACACTGAGCCGGAGAAGTACTTGCAAACTATATATCTGACAAGGCATTGATACCCGAGATATAGAAAGAACTCCTACAACTCAGTAACAACACCATCACCAAAAGCCAAAACCAGATTAAAAAATGGGCAGTGAGCCTGAAAACACATTTTTCTAAAGAAGACATCCAGATGGCCAACAGACACATGCAAAGGTGCTCAGCATCACTCATCATCAGGGAAATGCAAATCAAAACCACCACAGGCCCTCACCTGGCACCTGTCAGGATGGCTAGAACCAAAAAGATAAGGAACCACAAGTGTTGGCGAGGACGCAGAGAGAAAGGAACCCTCGTGCGCTGTTGGTGGGAATGCAAACGGGTGCAGCCACTGTGGAAAACAGTATGGAGTCTCCTCAAAAAATTACAACCAGAACTACTCTATGATCCAGGGGTTCCACTTCTGGGCATTTATCTGAAGCAAACAAAAAATCTAATTTGACAACACACGTGCACTCCTGTGTTCACTCCAGCATGACTTCTAGTAGCCACGATGTGGAAGCAACCTACGTGTCCATCGACAGCTGAACGGATAAAGAGGATGTGGTGCGTACACACAGAGGAATGTAAGTCAGCCATAAAAAAACAAACAAAAAAAAAACCCGACAAAATCCTGCCGTTTGTAACCATGTGTCTGGACCTAGAGGGCATTATGCTAAGTGAAGCAAGTCAAACAGAGGAAGACAAATACCGTATGATGTCGCTTACGTGTGGAATCTAAAAAGCAAAACAAAACAAACTCACAGACACAGAGAACAAACTGGTGGATGCCAGAAGGGGAGAGGGGTGGGGGTGGGGGGACGGGCAAAACAGGTCAAGGGGATTGAGAGGGACGAACTTGCAGCTATAAAATAAGTAAGTCACGGGGACGTAATGTGCAGCACGGAGAATGCAGTCAGTTATACGGTCATGACTTTGTATGGTGACAGACGGCAACCAAACCTACTGCGGGGACCGTTTTTTTTTTTTTTTTTTAATTTTTTTTTCAACGTTTATTTATTTTTGGGACAGAGAGAGACAGAGCATGAACGGGCGAGGGGCAGAGAGAGAGGGAGACACAGAATCGGAAACAGGCTCCAGGCTCCGAGCCATCAGCCCAGAGCCCGACGCGGGGCTCGAACTCACGGACCGCGAGATCGTGACCTGGCTGAAGTCAGACGCTTAACCGACTGCGCCACCCAGGCGCCCCGATGGACCGTTTTGTAATGCATAAAAATAATGAATTGCTATCTTGTGCCCCTGAAATGAACATAATATCGTAGGTCAGTTATAATTCAATAAAAAAGAAGAGTCTTTCTGCTTGGGACTCAAGAAATACCACTGTCTTCTTCTCACAAGCCAGGCCTCTCACCCTTCGCCTCCTAGGAGCAGCTGGCCGACAGTCGGCTCGTCTGTCCGTGGCCAGGCCACATCCGGTCTGGTGCAATGGGCAGGCCCTGGCCGAAGGGCCAGGAAGACAAGCCTCAATGCCTGGAGCGGCCCAGCTCCGGCCCCTCCCTGCACTCCAGCTCTGTGGCAAGGTGGGCCGGTGAGGCGAGGAGGCAGAGGGGTTGGGGGGGGAAGGGGGGGGCAAGCCAGGCATTAAGAAAAAGTGGCAGGTGGCAGGGGCAGGGAGGTGGCAGGTGGTAGCTGGAGGAGCGGAGCAGAGTTCTGTCCTGTTAAGCAAAACTCCCCAAACTTGGAAATAAGGCGGAAGGGAATGTCGTAGGGAATGTCGTAGGGAAGCATCGCTGACTAGGCCCGTCCTGGATTCTGTGATGCTCTGGGAGAACGCACCTGGGCCTGACTTCACTCTCAGCTACTGATTAAAGGCCCAGACTCAAGGTTAACTTGGAGATCTTTGCCAACTGGAAAGATAAACCCCGATGTTGTGGTTTATTGCCCTGTAGGACATTAATTCACTGAGCAGTCTTACTCTGTGTTTTCCCCTCCAAATAAAAACTCAATCCCTCAAAAGCTCTTGGAGACAGTGTTCCCTTGTTAGTGAACCGAATCCGTCTTTGATATGTATTTATCCTATATTTGCATGAGTCATTTTTTTACTTTTTGAAAATGTAACACACTATGATCCTCTGGATTGGCCCCTTCCTACTAGTGGAGAAACTGCGTCCTAAGGTCCTCCTGGCCAACTGCCTATCCTTTTCCATGCTCTGCCCTCATCAAGCTGCCTTCTGTCCCGGACCCCGGTCCATCCTCTTTCCTGGGTCCCTCGACTCAGACCCTCCATCCTGTGCTGGGAGAGCGGCAGGGCACCCCGTGGGCTGTACGCTTCTCTGCATGGCCACAGCCGTCGGGAATAACACCCCAGCCCCTCACAGTCCAAGCTTCGGTTAACTCAGTGGTGGCTCGAAGAACAGTGAGCCCACGGAGCAGGTTATGCACATGGTGCTGGCGCCCTCCTGTCTCCCTAATTGATGCTAAACTCCTGCTGCTCCCGCTGCACCCCCAGAATGGGCTTCTTCTGGGGTGCACTCTGTTGGTTTCCCCTTTGAAGGCTTAAGGAGTAGGGAGTAGTGGGGAGGTTTGGCACAGACTTGAACCGACAAGAAAAGTCAGTCCTAGCCTTGCCCAAACAAATAGGGTGCTGATTCTCGGCCAGGACTTGGGACGGGGAAGGGGTCGGGTGGGAGCACGAAGCTGGGTCTTCAGCAGACGAGGGGGTCTCGCTGGGCCGGCCAGAGGGTGCCTGCCCCAGTCTCAGTGGGGAGCCCAGGGTGGGCACCGCGCTCAGCCCTGATGTGGAAGACATTGTCCCATCTCAGTAACCCCTTGCGAAGCAGCTGTTTAATCGTCTTCTCCTTTTACAGATGAGGAAGCAGGGGCATCAGGCGACTCGCCTGCGGTCACGAAGTTCCTACAGGGCGGAGCAGAATTCGGACCCAGGGCCATTTCAGTGGTGTGTTGGAGCCGGCTCCCACGGGCCCGTGGGAGCTAACTGTTCGCACTTCCTCCTGTCCCTGTGCGCGTCCAGTGACATCACATTGGTAGCTTAATACCAGCCACAGTGGAAGTATTCACACCACGGAAATCAGAGGCACTACAAGTCCAGGGGCATCTCCCCTCCCCTCTGAGAGCTGGTTGTACATTTTTGTCTGTCTTATTCAAAAATTCCCGGGCTTTACTGTCCCCAGTGGTTGCCAAACACACAATATGCATCAGGATGGGTTCTGGAGCTTTTGGAGGGGGGGGACGTATAAGCCATGGACAGTCTGGGGTGTGGCCCCTGGTTGTTGGGAGGTGAGGGGCAGACAGGAGTCCGGTCCTTCCCGCCTTACCCATCTTGGCAATAGAGAAACAATCACGACGAGCTAACAGCTATGAGCACCTGTCAATCTTACACCCCAGGCACCACTTAATTCGCATCTCCACCTCACACAAGGAGGGTGCTGTTGGCACCCCATTTTAGAGGAAGGAACTGAGGCACAGAGAGGTTAGGTTTCACCGCTGGGGAGCGGTGCAGTCAAACCCCGGAAGTCTAGCTCCCGAGCCCTCCCTCTGACCTGTGACCAGCCCTCGGTCCACACAGCACACAGAGGGGTCTTTCTGATGGATCAATCCACCCCCCTCACTCCTGTGTTTATGGATCCTTACTACCCTCTCAGAAGAAAGTGCAATTCTTTAGTTTACAAAGCTCTCCGCCCCGCCAGCCCCACTTTCCTTCCCACCCCCTCCCATGTTTGTTTCAGGAGCCAAACCACTTTCACTACCCTTTTCCTTTCCTTGCTGGCCCCCATCACACATCTCCTCCTCCCTGTGCCGGCATTTGTGCATGTTCTTATCCTCTGGCTGGAATGTCTCTCTTCTCAACCCTCTTGGGTGGGCTATTCTCTGAGATCCAACTCAAGGGGCACCTCTTCCAGGAAGCCTCCCCTGACTACTCCTTTACACATGCACAACAGAGTGGGTCAGGGCTGCTTCCGCTCCTACCCTGGGACCTCTCGGCTTTCACCCCTCTGATGACAACTATCAGCGTCTATGTCTGTCTCCCCCGTGCACCTGTCACCCGAAGTGGAAAGAAGGGTCGGCCAGCTGAGCCGCTCTCTGGACACCCAAACAGCACTGGGAAGAGCCTGGGATCAAGACTAGTGTTTCACACCCACCTCTCAGGGGGAGCTCTCAATGACGCTGGAGGTTAGGGGCAGTTTGGCAAATTGCCTGGGGAGGAGGGACAGACCCTTAAGGAGACTGCTTCAGGATCAAGGGATCTTCCCCAAGTCGCCTCTGAAGAAGGCAGGTAAGGGAAGACGAAGCACCTTTGTTTCGCAGAGTGGAGAACGGGGAGTTTGGGGCCAGAGCTGGACTGCTGGGGCCCCGGGAGAGAAGCTGAGCTCTGCCCCCAGGGGGCGCCCTCCTCACGCCGCCCCTGCACAGGCTGGTGGGGGCAAGGCGCGGCCTCCTCTCTGATGCGGCGTTAACCTAATATCAAAGGCCTGAAGGATTGCCAAAGCATCAGCCTAGGGCCTCCGTGACTCAGGGGGAAGGGGGCATCTCTGGCCCTGTGGGGGCCTGGATGCTGGTGGCATCGGGCCTTCCAAGCCTACAAGACGTAGCATGTGGTCTGCTGACACGCTGAGCCTGGGAGGGAGCAAGCTGGGGTCACTGCTGGGGTCACCTCCCTCCCTGTCACCCTGAGCCCGGGGTACAAAGTGTGGTAGGACCCGTGGCACCAAATGTCCCCGCTCTTGTGACACGAGGGCAGTGACGACGGGGCACTGCTGAAGAGGCCTCTTTGTCCGGCTCCGATTTTTGGTCCAAACTGCCCCGCGCCGAGACCCCAGGTGCCACGCACGGCGAACCGAGCGCAACCTTGCCGCTTGGCAAAAAGTTGCTGTTCTCGATGCCAAATGTTGACACGCCGAATTCAGTGTCGACGAGGGACCTTTTAGAAACATTCAGCATAACATAATAGACTAATTCATTAGCACCCCATGGGTCTGACTGGGTAGAAGCTGAAGCTCGGAAAACATTGCCTTGAGGAATGACAGATGAAAATATCTTTCCCATGATATAACTGTTATTGCCGGGAAGTGGCATTAATTGTGATTGCTTATCTATTAATTTATTATAATTCTTCTTCCACCTCCAGGCTTTTACCTACACATGACATGTACCAGGGGCTCAGCTGGGGCTGATTAACGCGGGGTTATCTGGGAATGGCTCAAAGCTGGCTGGCACAGATACTGGCCGCTGGGGTAATTAAAATGTCTTCTGCGTGAAAGAAGCGAGTTTGGAGAATGTTTTAGAGGCGAGGAGTTGGTGACGTGGGTTTGCTAAGGGGAAGGAGAGGAATGGCAAATGCCACTGCCCTCCCCGATACAGCCTCGACTCACCAATGGGCAGCAAAGAGGCGGAATCACGAGGCCGACCCTGAAGCCAGCGGGGCCCGGAGGAGGATCCCGGGGCTGGAGCCGGAGCTGAAGCAGGACGTGGGCTGGAGCGGAGGGACCCAAGGGACACGGCTGATGCCCTGGCAGGCAGGCGGCCGGGGGCAGTCGGGAGACACGCTGGTTAGAGCCCCTGATACACGCGCGCGCACCTACTCGGCTGCAAATCGCAGAACTCTTTGTGCGGCAGGGTTCCTCCCTGGAAAGATCCACTCTCCCTGCTCCTCAGAGAGGCCCGGGGAGCACGGGCAGTGGGCTGGAGAGACCGTGCACCAGACCGGAAGTCAGGAGCCACGGCCTCCACCACCGATCCACTGTGAGATTCTGGGCAAGCCACTCAACCTCTCCGGTCCCAGGTTTGCCCATCCATCGACGGGGAGCAAAAACTCTGCCGTGGAAAGAGGAAAACCAGCGATGTGGAGAAAGGGCTTTGGAACCTGTGAGGTGTGGGCAAGGCTGGGATTTGTGGAGGCTCCATTTCCCCTCGTTAGTGTCGACCACCGTGCCTGGACCATGGCTGCCGTGTGCGGCCAGGGGAGGCCAGCCATGACGTTGTGCGGGTTTTCAGGGCGACAGGTCTCCACAGGGACCTTTGGAGCTAGACAGCCCCCAGCTGGTAAAGATCCAGGCTCCGCTCCCTTTCTCGCGAGTGGCCGCTCTGAGCCTTGGTTTCTACTCTCCTGTAAAATCGGGACATCGTTCCTCCCTTGGAGAGTTGTTCCGAATTTTGCATGAGATGGGCGATGCTGAATACAGAGAAAACACGAGCAATTTAACACTTACGTAGTACTTAATTAAACATCAGGCACTCAACATACTCAATGCTCTGCGTAACAATGCCATGGGGTGATGCGGTTGCTGTGGCCGTTTTGTGGACGGGAAAACGAGGCACGGAGAGGTGAAGTAACTTGCCCAGGGAAGCGGAAGAATCTTGACTTCTAAGTCAGGCAGGCTGGCCCCAGAGTCCACGGTCTTCACCGTGGCTATGACAAGGGTCTTGGTAACGTGACTGATTACTTTCTACGTTGTACTGTCGTTATTCATTCATTCAGGCATTAATGGCCGCCTGCTGCCTGGCCAGGCGCTATCTGGGCACCGGAGATGTACAGGTGAACGGGTCGCAGTGCTTGATCCTTACGTGCATGAAGGGAGCCTGCCAGCTGGTGGGCTTTGTGTTGGGGCCACCTCTGCACACTGTCTCCCACCCAAGTGCCCTGCTCAGTCCGTGGGGCTTTGAGAGCATCTGTACGTGGCTGCTGGACAAGGGAGTAAACGGATGCTTGAATTAAGGAGATGAAAAAGAGAAGTGGACACTGTCTGGGGCCAGAGGAAACCCCAGGGCACTCCCTGCCCTGAGCCTCCCTCTAAGACCTCTAGCCTTGCCCCCAGGAGGGCAATGGCATTAACGTAAGGAAACTGGGGTCACTAGGGAGGTGCCGTCTCCAGAGTGTTGCCTGAAAGGTGGAGTCAGGCCAGAGGGCAAAGGGCCCGGACGTTGGTCCCCGCACCCCAGGAGCCCAGGAAGGGGTGCACGGGGCTGCCATGCCAAGGGACGGGGCCTTGGGCCCCTGGAATGTGCCCACCACACCTTCCCAGCCTTCCTCCTCTGCCTCGCTCCGGGCTCCAAACAGAGGTGAAACACGGGAGACCTGATGGCCTCATCTTCCAGCCTGCAATGGCTTTCCAGCATATAGCATGGCATGGAAAAGTCAGCTTGGGTGGGCAGAACTCCAGCAGGGACTTGCGGGAAAAGGCGCCTGATCTCGGTCTCCAGTTTCCAGGATGCCATTCTCCCAGCGTGACTCATGGCACGTCCCCAGGTCTGAGCTCTGGATCAAGGGAATGTGCAGGGTGGCCCCTGAGCTCTGCCACGGGCACAGGGTATGTGGGGGTGCAGGGAGGAGAATAAGAAATGGCGTGCTGGCAAACGCTTAATAACCAGCTCTCAGGGGAGGGGAGGCTAAAAACCGTCATTTGTGGCATTTGCCAACTCCTGTGGCGCGAATATTCCTTCCACCCTGGCTGACTTCAAGCCACCTACGTGCTATCGCTGAACGTGGATTTGCGAAGAGATGAACACAACGGGGTCTGGCAATCAGCCAGAGCGAGCCAGCCCCGAGCAATCCGGGGAGGCGCTAACGTGCCTCTCGCCTTTTGCTTATGCTGTTCTCTCGTGTGGAATGCCCTTCCCCTCTCTCCTTGGTGAACTCCTACTGATCCTTCAAGAACAACGTAAGCATCTGCTTTCTTGCCTCGAACTTCCCACCTTCCACCGGCCCCTCCGTACCTGGTGTCTCCTTGCACTGTGCCCCACGGCCATCTGTCCAGGCCTGTGATGGCACGAGCCTGCCGAAGGACCTAGACACGGAGGTGCAGACCGCACAGGAGGGGAGCTCCTTGAGGCCAGGGCCTCAGTGCCAGTCGTCAGGAGATACTCAGCGGAGCCCAGGTGCTGGGTAAGGAATGTTATCTGGGTCCCGGATGGATGAAGGAACACAGAAGCCTGCCGGGCTGATGCAGATGTGGCAGAAGCTCGTTTCAGTGACAGAACGGTTAGCCGTGCTGTCACTTGCCCCAGAACAAGGCTGGATGGAACAGTCCCCCCAGGGCACCCCGGGAGGTGCAAGGGTGTCTGGCTCCACGCAGGGCGGCTGGGTGCTGGTGCCCCTTTGGCACGGGGATCTCTTCATTCTGCTGATTTCAGGCCACAACTAATTATCCTAATGGGTTTAAATGGCCCTAAATGCTCTCAGAGTTTGGACAGGACCCATCTGGAGCCTGCAGGTGGGCTGGGCCGGCTGACAGTGAGTGGGGAGACTTCGGCGGGGATGCTGCAGAAATCCAAAGTAGCAATGCCTGTTGTTGTGTGAGGCCTGAGACATTCGAGGCGAAGCGTGTGGGCTGGGAGGCCGGGGTCACCATAGTAAGAACAGCTAATACTTCCACAGCTCTTTGCACGAACCGGGCAGCCCTCTCAGCGTTTTACTTAATCAGCACATTTAGTCCTCAAAACCATCCTAGGGGGTAGAGGCCATGATCGTGCCCATTTCGCAGATGAAGAAACCGAGGCAAGGCTGTGGCTGGTAATCAGAGGGGCCTGTGGTCGCATGGGCAGGTCTAGACTCACTGCCCTCGGTCACAACACGATGTCATTTCTCAAAGTGGGCGGGCCACAAACATATCCCTGTGCCCCTGCCTGGGCCCACGCCTAGAGCCTCAGGAAGCAAGGCCCGCGCGAATCTTCTCTAGCTGCAGCAACTGTCCCCACCAGGCTGACCTTGCTCCGAGGGGTCCCACCCCGACCCGTGCCATGACCCAGCGGTTACGTTACCAGAGTGGTGAAGATAAAGTGGTAGTATTCCGTCATCATGCCCATGGCCATGGCCTGCGGGAAAGCAGAACATTAGCAACTTGCAGGGAGTGCCCGAGAAGCAGCCTCCCCACTTCCACTCCAGTGGTGAGGACTGGACGGAGTGGTGGTGGGGGGGTTGGGGGTGGGGGTGGGGGTGGGGAGGGTCTGGCTCCTCGCAGGGAGGGGGCTGTTCTCTGAGACCACCTCCCCAAAGCGACAACGACCGGCTGGTAGACAGCGGAGGGTTTCACACGGGAGTGTCCGGGAAAGTCACCTGGGACAGATTAAAACGCAGAATCTTGAGCCCATACTCTGCAAAGATTCCAAATTCCGCAGGGCTGGGCTAGGCTGGGCCCGGTAGTCTGGCTTTTCAGTAAGCATCTCGGGCCTGCCACACTTAAGAGAAATGCCGCCGGGATCAGCCCCAGACCGCCTCTGCCAGTGCCCTGACTCCACCCGGCGGAGCTCACCGTCCTGGCTCCAGAGAGAGGTGTGGGAAAGCCCAGCCCCCACCAGCCTCCAGCCAGGCCTGAGGAGGAGAGGCTGTGGTCAGGCTGAGAGCCTCCCAGGGGGCCTAGACAGCCAGGCTTCCCTCGTCCATCTGACCACGAAGCAGCCCGCACGGCTGGAGTTATTACCATGTACCATCATGAAGCCTGCATTGTACACATTTATGTATTTTATTAGAAACCTATCATCTATAATAATTACCATAATGCATTTTCTGCAAAGATCTTCTGGGCCCACAAAGTGCTCCGGAGGAATAAATGTCACGGGCTCAAGTCCACTTGGAAAATGTCACTCATTCTCTCGCCCTCTTGGAGATTCACAGCCTGCTTCAGCAGGTTCAAGGCTCAGAAAAGGCTTCAGTAAATGGATGTATTTACCTTTGTGGGGTGCAGTGTATAGCTGCTGAGCACAAAATCTCCACTTTTAATTCTGGATGTTTTCAAGTTAGGCAGAGTAAATGGGAGTAAATTTCGTGGGGAGTAAATTACGTGGGGAGTAAATTTCGACTTTCTGGCTGGATGACCTTGGGTCCATTCCTTTCCCCCTGAGCCTCAGTTCCCTCACCTGTAAACTGGGCATGATAATCCTTGCCACCTCCCAGGGTGGCAGTGAGGGGCTATATGGACACAGCACATAGTAACTCAGCGAACCGGGGTCGTGACTGTCTCTATTACTCTGTGATAGAAGGAAGCGCTGGCGGGTGTCCCGGGAGGAGGGTTAAGGGACTTCTGGGGAGTGTGGGTCTCCTCCATTGTGACTTTAAAGATGCCCCACACCGGGTGCCGACTGTGCACCGGACCCTGGGCTAGACTCTTTCCTTGCCTTGTCTCAACAGAATCCCCCGTCACCGGCTGAGGTAGGGATCATTGGCTCCACGGACAGAGGAGGGGACGACCCTGGGGTCCCTCGCTCTTGGGCGCACAACACCCAAGGGCAGAAGCAGGATTCAAACCCCCAAATGAGCTATCTAACCGCTGTGTGAGGGAGCCTGGGGGAGGACAGAGGCGTCCAGGAGGCTTGGGCACCCCCTTGGCAAGGCCCAACTGGAGGCTGAGACCGGAAACCCCCCACCCCCCCACGGACTTGAAAATGCCCCGTCCCCAGCTCAGCGCCCGTCTCCCTGCACTCCGTGTCTCCCCCCGACCCTCCACCTGCCTCTCGCAGGGTCATGAGTATAGAGCCCCACGGAATGCCTCCTTCTATCACCAGGGACGCTTTCTGGGACAATATAATCGCCTTTTACACAGAGCACTGGCTCAAATTTGAGTGTTTTGGGTTTCAGCTGCAGCACCCTCCAAGGGGGTTGTAGGCGATTTCGTTGTTTATTTCTTAGGCAGCTGGCAGACACTGCTCTTGTTCCCAGCATGCCATGCCAGGCTGCGTCTGGGAAGGAACAGAGGCCCATCCGGGACCGAGAGCCACTTTCCTCCCCCACTGTCACTGCAAAGTGGAGCAGATGGTGCGGGGAACTTCAATAAACCTAGTAATAGGAAGAGTAACACCAAGTGCTGTGGGCTACGGGGAACTCATCACGGAAGAGGCGGTGAGGCACTCCTGGGGTTCTTCCCGCGACCCCGAGGCCTCTCCGGGCCTCCTGAAATGTTCTGTCCTGTGTGGCTTTGGGCCCTGCGCGGCAGCCCCTGACCCCCACCTGCAGTGATGGCACCGAAGCTAGCATTCTCACAGCACCCTCCGGGTGCCAGGCTCGGCTCAACCCTGGTCTCATTCCATCCTCACACCAAGCCAGGGCTTAAAGACCGCACTGCGTCCATTTTACTGCTACTCGAACGGGCTCTCAGAGGCCGGTTCCCATCGCCAGAAGGAAGCGGAGCTGGGGTCCAGCTGAACTCTGGCCGGCGTCACGCCCGAGTGTGGGAAAGGGAAGGCGGGGGGACGTGGCAGGCAGATCCCGACCATGCCTTCCGTCCCTCCGGCTGGCCCGCGTTCACGCACCTGCTTGAGGATCTGGGCGGCCATGGTGTGGCTGCAGTCGAAGATGATGCGGAATTCACGGCCCCGCTTCATCTCCTTGAGTAGGGGGCGTGAGTCATCGGAGTCAAGGGGGAGCTGGCGGATCTTCAGGCGAATGTTGTACCTCGATGGGGCCATGATGAGCTCCTGCAGTCGGATGAGCCCTGGGAGGCCCCGGGGTGCAAAAGACACATGTGTGCACACAGGTATACACAGCTGCGGGCATCTCGGGTGTCCACACACGCCTGCGGCCACAGGTCTGGAGACACACACAGACGTGGACGCGTGGCCCACAGAGATACGTGCATGTGCACGGACTCAGTTATGTGTCCGGACACAGGCACCGGGCTGTGCACACGCAAACACGTGTTTACGTGGACATGCGTACTTTGATACGGACATACGCCTGGGCTTGTTCACATATGTAAATAAGGGCGTGTGCAGACACAGAAACACATACAACACGTGCAGATCCAAAAGTAGGCACAGAGAGACAGCAAGTCCCCACTGACCACACCTACCCGCTCCCCTCTAAACTAGAAGGGGGTACACAGATTTAGGGAGCCCAGACCCGAGGCCACCCCTCTTCATCACCCCACCTGCAACACCGGGAAGCGTGGGACCTGCCTCCAGGATGTGGCACAAGTGGAGGCTCCAGGCTCCTCTGTACCAACTACTGTTGGGACTGTATAGGCCTACGTGGTATTTGTGTCCCCCAACCCAAGGACAGGCTACCTCAGTAAACCCGACCCATTTTTTCCAAGCTCAATGGAATCGCTTCCTCCGTGAAGCCTACCCCTACTGCTCTTCCAAACAAAACACCCCCTCCTCCAACCCGGTGGCCTCGCCCTCAGCCCCTCGTCTCACCCCCCAACCCTGGGTCCCCGCAGCCTCAAGCACAGGGCCTGGCGCTTAGGTGGTGCTCCATGCAAATTTCCATAATTGAACTGACTTACTGTTTTTTGTTGTTTTTTTTTTTCTCCCCACACTGAAAAATCCATCCTCCACCTTGGTATTTTGCGAAACCACTTAATCTGGGGACTTTCAGGGAAAACTGAATGTCACTTCCTGGAGACAAATGGCTTACTTAGGTTCATTTCCGTAGCTATTTCAAGGTCCGTTCTTGCTGACTCCCCTCTGTTTAGCCTGGGAGCAAGCCTGCTTGCTGCCCTCCGTACCTCTCCCCACTGCAGGGAGGGGCTGAGCCAGCAGGGGCCAGGGTCCCAAGTGGGCCATCCCCTCCTGCCCACTAGGCTCCCCGCCCACAGTCAGGGCTTAGCGTCTGTGTCCTAATTGTGCTGTCCACCGGCTACAGGCCATTCCCCCTCGACAGTACTCGGGTTCTCCTCTGGGGAGCAACTCCACCTCCATGCTCGCACCACATGACTCAGGAGGGATCTACCCCCAGCTCTAGGGGCACAGCATGCGGCCCCAGCCTGGCCAATCAGCACACACATTCCTCCAGGCATAGGTACGGGCTTAGAGATGGGTATGTGACACGAGCTGGTCCTATCAGATGACTTCCAGAAATGGTGCCTCAGCCACTGGTAAGAGCTACGCCCCCTTTTCCACCTCACTCCAAAGAGGGAGGAAGTAACTCTGGGCATCACCACACAGAACCTGAGAAGGATTCCAAAACCACAGAAGTCAGGACAAGTAAGTCCTAATGATACCCATTTGAGCCTCTGGATCAAAGAGTACCTGAAGCTAAAATTACTCCTGAACTCTCCAGTAAACACAGCCAACAAAATCCACTCCTCCTTTTTTGTTTGTTTGTTTTTGCTTAAGCTAGTTTTCTCTGGATTAAAGTTTGCATTCAACTATTTCAGTGTCCCTTGTCTGGACAGAGTCCCCCCACACAGACAGCCTACTTTGAGAGCCTTCCAACAGAGCATCTGGGTTTCCAAATGCATTTCTGATACAAACGCCTAGATCTGGTCAGCCTCTCCTTTCCATTCCTGACGGCTGGTCCCCAGGGAAGCAGTTTGAATGGTATCCATCGTTCCCCTCTGCTGGAAAGGACAGAGATATATCCTTGTGACCTAAGCCTCCCAAGGAGCTCCCAAACAAGCGTTGCCATGGCCACGGTCATCAGGAACCCCCGGTCTCCTGGAAGGCCTCAGACCCAGGTGCATGGGCTGGCAGAGGGCTCTGGCATCCTGGAATGATCTGGATCAAACAGGGGTCACAGTGCTTCCCAAACTTGATGGGGCACAGGAACAAGGGTATCAGTCGACCCTCGCAGAAAAGGGAGGGGCCTCAAGCCCCTCTGGAACACACACCCAGCCTTACCCTCCCTCCCCAACTAACCCCAGAAATTCTCAGTTTGGGTGAATGCCGCTGCCCGCTCACACCTGTTACCCTGCGAGGCTCTGAGTTTTCACTTTGCGCCCGCTCGCTCAGTGTTCAGAGTCATGCCCAGCTTCGGTAGGCAGGCACGTGGGCTTTGGGGATCCAGGACATGAGGACGGGGACAGCCTGCATGCTGGAGCAGAGGCCACCAGGGTCTACGTGTCAGCCAAGTGCATTGCCCCGTGTAATACACAGTGACCCACATTCTCCAGCAGCAAATGTCAGACCTCCTTCTCATCAGCGTATTCCCAAAGGAGACCAGAGGCTCGTCTCAGCGCCCCCCACCACAGAGGATGAGGCTCTTGGCTTGCCCAAGATGAGCTTTTCTTCCTGGCTGCCTCCCTAATCAATCTCTCTCAAAATATCTGCAGTGAATCATGGTTGTTGGACTCATGCTTTTCACTTACAAAGCACTTCTGCATATTCATTACCCTATTTAACCATCTCCCTGTCCTAGAAGGCATGTAGAATAGAGACTTTTCTTCCCAACATTACAGACGAAGAAACTGAGGCTCACAGAGGTCACGTGGTCTGCCAAGGTTTCGCAGCATGCTAGCAACGGGATCAAGATTTGACTCAACCTGTTGGCTGGCTCCTACAGTGGGGCCCTTCCCTCCACCCCAGGTTTTTCCAAGACCCTTCCTTTCATTCTCGACACCAGTTTGTCTCTGGGTGCAGATCAGGTTGTGAAGGCGACCAGCTGTCAAAGGTCACGGGCCAACCCTGTTGGTTCCTGTAATAATCACTCTGGAATATTCTGTAACTGAGGATCTGGCATCCCGAAATCATGCGCCAAACTAATGGCCGCACTTGTCTATGTTCCTACTCTCCCTCTGTTTCTGAGTACACAAGGCTCACATTATAAACCCCAACATCTGGGGGCGCCTGGGTGGCGCAGTCGGTTAAGCGTCTGACTTCAGCCAGGTCAGGATCTCGCGGTCCGTGAGTTCGAGCCCCGCGTCGGGCTCTGGGCTAATGGCTCAGAGCCTGGAGCCTGTTTCCGATTCTGTGTCTCCCTCTCTCTCTGCCCCTCCCCCGTTCATGCTCTGTCTCTCTCTGTCCCAAAAATAAATAAACGTTGAAAAAAAAAATTAAAAAAAAAAACCCAACATCTGTGTTTTGCTTCCTGCCCCACAGAGGATGTCGCCGCCTAACAAATCCCACCTGTCGTACTATAGGCTACATTAGGGTAATAAAATAAAGTCTCCGGAGTAAAAAAGGCTCGTGCCCATGCTTTCCGCTTGCCCCTGCCTCCTGACGGATCCCGGTGCTTCTCCATGAGGATCTGTGTGCCACGACGTGCCCCGTCCTGCTTCTAGGCAACTGTAAGAACTCTCCTCTCAATGGCATTGACCTCTCTGCGTCATCAGTTGGTCATCCGCATCTGTGGGGTCCCCGGGTACATTTAAAAAGTGTTCTCCCTTAGGGAGCCTGGGTGGCTCAGTCAGTTGAGTGCTCAACTTCGGCTCAGGTCATGATCTCATGGTTTGTGAGTTCGAGCCCCGCATCAGGTTCTGTGCTGACCGCTCAGAGCCTGGAGCCTGCTTCGGATTCTGTGTCTCCCTCTCTCTGACCCTCCCCCATTCATGCTCTGTCTCTCTCTGTCTCAAAAATAAATAAACATTAAAAAAAAAAAAAAAGAGTTCTCCCTGCAGTGGATTGCATTGGTGACCCTGGTTCTTCACCCCTCCCTAGAGGCACACCTCTGGCCACGTAACTTTGCAGTGACCTCCAACTGTGGGCAGGTGACCTGCCCCACTAATGACACTGGACCCAACCGTGTAACCTGTGTTGGCCAACGGGGTATTAGCAGGCATTGGACACCAGCCGCTCGAAATGGAACTGCACTCTGGGTTTGGTCTCTTGCATCTCTGCCACCGTCATGACATGTCTGGGCTAGCCTGCTGGTGGAGGAGGGGCCCATTGCCCCTGTCATCTCTGCCAAGGCCGGTTTACATCAACCCACCGCCAAATGACCCGCAGGCATGCGAGTGATCCAGCTGAGACCAGCACGACCGCCTAACTAACTCAGCCAACCACTGACCCTGAAGACCCGTGAACTAAACAAATACTGTGTTAAGCCGCTCCGTTTTGGGGGCGGTTTCTTACACAGTGTTATTGTACAAATATTGTAGAAACTGGTGCACTGTGCCCCCTTCTAGGTGGGCGCAGAGAGCCATGCTTTTGTTCAGGGGGCAGTGCACCAGTCCCAAGAGGTGACTGGTGATTGGTTAAGAGCCAGTCAGTGGCTGGGGCGCCTGGGTGGCTCAGTAGGTTAAGCGTCCAATTTCAGCCCAGGTCATGATCTCAGTTTGTGAGTTTGAGCCCCGCATCAGGCTCTGTGCTGTCAGCACAGAGCCTGATTCAGATCCCTTCTGCTCCTCTCCCCCTCTGCCACTCATGCTCCCTCTCTCTCTCTCAAAGATAAACAAACATTAAAAAAAAAAAAAAAAAAAAAAGAGCCAGTTAGTGGCAATCTGTTTCCTATTTGAACATGCTTAGGGTAGTAGGCACAGACTCAGCGAGCTGGACAGATGGTCTGTTGGAAGGTTCTGAGACAGATTTTCCTTCTTGGTAAGAGGCATGAGTCACATTAAGAAAAATCCTGTTGGCTCCTACCTCTTTCCTTCTACTTCCTGGGGTATCATCACATGAGGATGCGATGGCAGGAGCTGCGGCAGCCCTCTTGTGACTATGAGAGGGAAAGCCAGGAGAACTGCAGGGATACTGACCCAGGGTCCTGACTCTGTTGAGTTGTTAAACCGGCCCATCTCTAGACCTCCTGTCAGTCAGATAACGAAGTGCCTATGGCTTGAGTCAGTTTGAGTTGAGTTGTCTGTTACTCCAGCCAAGACATCGGAAAGCACAAAGCCCCCAGAGCAGATATAACCAAACCCTGCTCTTAAGTGCTTCTCACTCTGGGGCTTTGATGACCCGCAAGCTGACGTTTTGAAATATCCTGATTCTGGGAGCATACCTCTTACCACCCACTAGTCATCATCAAAGTCAGATCATTCTTTGACTGAACCCCCAGTACCCATTGTGTTCTTGACCGAACCAGCTACGCCACAGACTCCCCCACGTTTTGAGATGTTTGTTAAGCTGAATGGAACCAAATTGAAAATCAAGTTGAACTCAACTAGGCTGCTCTGACTGCTCTGTGTCCGTGACACTCCAGCTACACCTTTTCAACATCACTCCGTTCACATTCAGTTCTTCCCTTCCCCCACCGGCCCCAAGCTCTCTTCCAAGCAGCCCCTCGAATCCAGGCCTCCTTTGTTCTTGCCTGGATCAATCCGGCCACCTCTGCTTGCCTTCTTGTTCCGGGCTCTCCCTGCAATCCTCCCTGAGCATGGCCGTCACAGCCGCCTTCTAAAACTCTGCTTTCATTATTCTACTTCTTTGCGCAACAACGCTCGATGGGGTCTTGGCTGCTTCCAAGATAAAGTCTGAACTCTGAAGCTAGACAGCAGAGACCTGGCACAGCCTGATATGCTCTGTTTATCTGACCCTTTCCTCCCGCCCTCCAAACGTGAATCTTCTCCCCCAGCCAGGCCCTGCTCTCGAGAAAGCTGCGGTGCACGTCCCGCCTCCTCATTTTTGCTGGTGCTGCCCCCGCCTCCTGTGATTGCCCCTCTCGACTGCTCCCCGTCCATCCACCCTCAAGGCCTAGCTCACGTCTCTCTTTCTCTAGTAAGTCAGCACAGATTAGCCGAGGCCACAGGGCCTCCTCTCCCCAGGGGCCTTGGCGCTGACTGTATGTACCTGTCACCGGATTCTTAGCTCTGATGGCCTGGAATGACCAATGACCTCTGGGTACGGACTCATGCCCCTATGATATGATTAACTCCTCGAAAGAAGATAGGATCACCACATCCTCATTCTTCTTCCTTACCGGTGCCCAGTACTCTCTTCCTGCAAAATTTAATTATAACTTATTTCCTCTTGATTTTTCAATTCGATTTAGTTCAGTTCAGTTCGACAAGCACTTAAAAACATTTACGTTGTACCAGGCCCTGTGATAAGCCCCGGAGGCACGCAAGGCTCATGTCCGGACAAGGAAGCAGGCTCGAAGCCACACTATCATTCCCAGCAGTGTGCTAAGACCGATCGTCTACAGGGCTGCCCAAAACATTGGCGGGGACCCGGAGCCAGGTGCCAGTGCCCCTTAAAGGCAGACGCCTCATGCTGGGGGCACTGAGCCGGGGTGGGGTGCCCAGCCCTCCAGGATCTCCTGTCTGGTACTTTGGGCATAGCAGGTAACCAACAGATGCTCGTAGAATCCCGAGTTAAATAGACAGCTTTTCTGAGGGATTCTCTCCCTATGATTCCCACACCCCATTAGGAGGTAATCAAGAGCTGACATAGAATCACAGGCAGCAGAGAGCTGGAGGGCTCTTTCCAGGCTGGATGCGATAGCTCTCGACTTGACACGTGGGCAGAGAAGGGCCAGATGGGTTAAGTGACTTGCCAAGGTCACTCTCTCTTAAGAGGCCAGGCTAAGAAATGTCTCGGGACTCAAGTCTTTGGAATGAAAGAGGAAGTGGGGGAACAGCTAGTGAGCGTCAGAGCCAGCACGCACGCACACACGGGCCGGTCCGAGTCCCGAGCCGGGTATGTTTGCTGCAGGCAGGAATGTGAGCCGTTAGCGCGTGGCAGGTCGGGCATGACTGGGCAGGGGTGAGTGCAGCTGGTTGGTGGCTGCTGAGTGCAGACCTGAGCAGGCTGCAGGGGTGGAGGCAGGAGCGTGGGGAAGGTGGGAGTGTGGCTGGTGAGCCCGAGGCTGCGGGGGGAGTGCAGGGGGGAGTGTCCGGGTGACTAGATAAGGCTTAGGTGTGAGTGTGGATCCTCCTCTGGGGACAGCTGAGTTGGGCGAGCAGACAAGAGCCTGACCCTGGGGCTCCACCCCCCTCCCTCCCCGCCCTCAGCCCAGCCGGGCCCGGCTACCCACCTGTACTGTCGTCATAGACCACGGTGGCCGATCGCCACTTGAGGTACTGGACCAGGTCGAGGATGGCGTGGCTGAGAGAGGCGTAGTCGGGGTAGAGGTTCACGTAGAAGGTGTCCTTGTTGTCCAGTGGGTGGTGCTTCCAGCGTAGCTGAATGTGGGGCACCTCCAGGGCATTGCAGATGGACTGGACTGCGTTGGTGCAGGAGCCCTGTGACGGTCCGAAGATGGCCACCACCCCCAGCGCCAGCTGGTCACAGGCTGCGGTGGAGGGAGGAGGGGAGACAGGGAGCAGGGGTCAGTGCCGGGCCTCGTCAGGCTGCGGGGGGTGGTGGGGTGGGGGGCTGCGGGTATGGGGACGCAGTGATTTTCATGATCCCATGAACACACTGGAACCCTCGAGGGCGAATGACCGAGGCTCTCTCTGAACCTGTCTCCTCATCTGGAAGCCGGGATTGCAATCGCCCGGGCTCAGGGGATCACAGGAAGGCGGGGTGAGATCACGCGCACAAGACCCTCAGCACGGCTTGTGAAACAGAGATGGTGATTCCTTTTGACGTTATCGTCACTCTGTTGGGCACCCCCAGCTCCATACCTGGTCCTGTTCTGGGCGGTGGGCGAAGGCTGAGAAACAGGTAGGACGAAACCCCTCCCCGCTGGGGGCTGTTAAGCCTCCAGCCCCAGCCTGTTCCCCGAAGTCCAAACGTGTGCGTCTCACCTCTCCCTGGACACGGCCATGTGAGTGTCCAAGATGCATCTCAGACCTGACGTGTCCCAAACGCGACTCCTCCTCCCCTCCCAGCCTCCCAGCTCCACCACCCCAGTGCCTTATGGCCCGAACCCTGGTTTTGCCCCAACTCCCGTTGTTCTCTCCTATCCCACATCCCAGTTCATCCCGATCTTGCGGCTGCACCATGGGGATGTTTCAGAATGTGACCGCCTCTCACCACTGCCACTATCCGCTTCGGCTTGGGTTACTGTAGGAGCCTCCTCCCCGGCCCCAGCCTCCTCAGGGGCCCGCCCTGCCTTCCTTCCTCTCACAACCTAAGGTGTTTACGTCGCTCTTTGAGTCCAAAGGCTCTAGTCTCACCCAGTCTAAAGCCAAAGTCCTTCCAGTGACTGATGAGGGCCTGCTTGCTGCACTTCCTCCCCATCCCTGACCCACCCCGGCCCCCATTACCACCCCCGCTTTCCTGCCTTCATCCCCCATCCTTCTCTTCCTCCCTCACAACACTCAAGCCCCACTGGCTTCCATGATGTTCCTCAGACACGCCAAACACACTCCTGCCTCAGGGCCTTTGCACTTGCTGTCCTTTCTGGCTGCAGTGTTCTTCTTTCAGATATCCCTATGACTTCCCCTCACCCCCCCTCAGGTCTTTCCATCTGTGTGGCCTTATTAAAGAAGCATCACTTGCCCAACCTGTAATACGAATCCCCATTCAGCCATGGTCCCTAAACCCCACACCCTGCTTTGTTTCTTTCTTTAGTAAATGACCACCAGAAGTCTCACTCATTTGTTGACTTTCTCCTCCCACCAGAATGTAAGCACAAGGCAGCAAGGGCTTGATCTATGCTGTTCACCGCTGTCTCCACGATAAACAGTACCTTCCTAGCACCTAAACAGTGCTGAGCACAGTACTTGGTCGGAGTACGTGCTTCCCAGCATCTGCTGAGTGAATGCGTGTTGAATCCCTGCCTTCAAACAGTTTGCTTTCCTGGGCGGGGGGGCCAGGAGCTCAGGCAGGCCAGACGGCCGATGCTTCTGGGGAGGGCAAACATTGGTGGGCACGGCAGAGCATTAAATGAGCAGCCTCAGGGCAGCCGCAGGCTCAAAAGGGGGCATAGGCTCACGTAGGGATTGTGTCTAGAAGATCCCTAAGGTGGGAACTGTCGGGGGCAGTCAGGGAGAGGGCTCCCCAGGAGCCATTGCCTTTTCTTCTGGCAACGGTCTCTGATATTTCTTTGGGCTCCACTGCCTTTTCCACTCCCAAGCCACGAGGGTTAAGGCAAGTGCCTTAGACACTGGCCTCCTTCAGGCCACAGTCGTTGGTTTTAATGGTCATGTGACCAGTCAGAGCTAATGGGATGCCATGAGACCTCACGCTGAGAAGGTAGCACTCTCCTTCCGCAATGGGACATGGTTGGGCGGGGAGGCGGGGGGGGGGGGTGAGATCTGGAGGTGCAGCAGCCACCCTGTGCTCACAAAGCAAGTACAGTGCTTATCTGGGGACAGAGTCATCAGTGGTGGTGAGCAGAGCCAGAGAGGACGAAATAAGAGCCCCTGATCAAGGGGAATCTTGGGCTTCGGTTATATGAACCAATACGCTCTCTTCTTGCTCAAGCCACTTAGGATTTGGTTTTCTGTCACTTGCGACCAGAGAGGCCCTAACCAATCCATCAATAGAGCATCCCCAAGCCTGCAGCCACAGGACCGATACTGCATGCACGCGTATGAACGTGTGGTACATGCGGGAGGCGAGACACAGCGCCTAAGCATCGGTGCACAGGGGGCTCAGACATGTCCTGGCTGCCCCAAGGGCCTCTGGGAATGACCTACTGTGCTCAGGCCACCCCTGGGATTTGCAGAGCCCCAGACGAGAGTACAAATGGAGGCCCACATACTATGTGGCCAAATATTTAAATGCTGTATGTAAGTCAAGCTAACAAACTGTCACATAAAACACACCCTTTCCTCCTACCTTGACAAATACACCTTCATAACAACCTGGAAAGTCAAGTGAGAATGGAGACTTCCCATAGGCAGTGATGTGGGGAAAGGGGGGGGCAGCTCCCACCTTGCCCCTCTCTTTCATTGTCGGCTCCACCGTGAACCATAAGGGGTCCTGCACTCTCCATGTGCACATCCCGCTCCCATGTCCAAGCTCTGTCCACATCTGTGCAAACAGCTGCCCTTTGCTCACTCCTGGAAAGTGAGTGGGCCTGGAAAGGGCTCAGGCGTGTGACCGTGGCAGTATGGCTGTCCCTCTGGAGGACAGCCCCAGGAAGAGGCTCATGCAGGCCTGGACATGGGCTCAGGATCAAGTGGGTAGGAAATTCAGCGTTCTAGATACTTCTAGAACTAAAGGGCAGGGCACAGGCTTCTGGCAGGCAAGTGTGCTTGGTCCCACTAACCTTTTGTTCTGGAAGGAGACACTGACCAGAGGGGGGTGAGGGCAGCCCCTCCAAAGCACAGACCCAGGGACCCAGAGAAAGGGGCCTCTTGCCTGGGCTAAGGGTGGTACCAATGGATCCAAAGATATAGGGCGTGGTTTTTTGTTTTTGTTTTTGTTTTTTGAAGTAGGCTCCACACTCCATGTGGGGCATGAATTCACAACCCTGAGATCGAGAGTTGCATGTTCTAGCGACTGAACCAGCCAGGCATCCATCCCTAGGGAGGTTTTGAATTGATCAGAATGGGTGGTCTTCAGGGTACTTTTTCTTCTTCATGAATATCCACTCCCTTCTCCCTCTCTGCCTCCTGGGACCGGGATGTATTATATAAGGTACTTATTCCCCTGAGATTTGTATTTCCCTCAGGAACACTGGAGAATGCCACTTATGGCCCAGGTGAAAGATATAGCACTCTGCGGGGGGGGGGGGGCAGTTATTGTCAGGAGTCTGCTGGAACCACCTGGAATGTGGGACAGGGCAGCCTTGGATGGGAAGCAGCAGGGCCAGCACAGAGAACATCTCCTGGGTGATCAGGGCTCCTCATGGCCAATGCCAGGTGCAGGAAAAGATGCCCAGTGGGGCACGTGGCACCTTCCCAGTACCCCCCCCCAGCCCCCCAGTTGTAGGACTGGGGACCAAGTTGGGAAAACACTGCTGTTCCCACCCTACAGTCAAGAGACCTTGAGCGGTGCTCTGTGTGAGATTAACGCCAGGGATAATAAATGCTTCAAAAACAGGAACCCAGGTTTGCTGGTGTCCAATTTCAGGAAGTTCTCCTTTTGAAAAGGGCTTTCGCCCCAAGGAGGCCATGCTCTGTCCTATACACTCACTGCTCATTCATGCTGTTCCTCTGCTCTCCGGGTGTATTGAGTGTCTCTTCGGCCACTCTGTTCCCCTGAGAGCAGGTGCTCCCTGAAGGAAGAGACCATGTAGGAGTCCCTTTGTAGCCATGGAGGCTGGATACAACATGAAGGAGATGGTGACAGCTGTCCAGGCCTGGTCACCCCCTCTTGCTCACAGCTTGAGGCTGTGAGCACTCTATAAAATCTGTTGGTTTCTCTCATGCTCTGCCTCTCACCCCAGTTTTGAACCTTCTAGCTGTCCTATGAAGTCCCTGGTTTCCACCTGTCTCTACTCTTTTCCTCTTGTCTCTGGGACCCTCTAGTTGATAATTTGGTCACATGACTAGTATGTTTCATTGCCTTACTACCACCTCCAAGAATCTGCCCTTTGGATTTCCCCCTTTGATCTGTGCCTGATACTTCCTAAACCCTCACCCTCACCCAGCCCAACCTCTGAGGTCATGGCCCCCTGCCCAGGCCCACGGTCTAGGTATCCTGTTTGACTGAGGCAGGGGAGAGTGTTATAATGCAAGTTATGATTCTGCAGAGGATTATAAGAGCGATCTTAAAAAAAAATTAAATTAAAAAAAAGAGCAATCTTGAAGGAGGGGATTCTGATTTCGACATCAATTGTGAAGACAATGATAAAGGTAATAGCAATGAGAGTTGTGATGGTGAAGACCATACTGTGTGGCTGTTGATGATCGTGGCGATGGCAGTGGCGAAGATGGAAAGGATGATAATGTTGATATTGTCACATGATGGCGAGAGGATGATGACAGGATTGATGATGATAAAAATGTCAGTGCTGTGGCAGTAATGGTGATGACGATGGTAGGAATAATGACGGTGATACAAGTGTTGCTGAGAGAGGAGGTGATGACGATTTGACGGTGATGACAGGAATTGTGATGATGTTGGTATTGACAAGACTGGCGATGACGAAGATGCTGACGCCACGACAGGGATGAAGATGAGGAGAAGGATGACAGTAGGGGTGGTGATGTTGTCAAGGGTGCGAATGGAAGCGATAACAATTCTGATAAGATTGGTGCTGACGAAGATGTCAACGTCATGACTGTGACAATGGTAGGAATGATGGCGATGATGCTGGCACTGATGCGATTGGTTCT